>NC_134413.1:35187871-35420371 GCF_038048845.1 Mixophyes fleayi | reverse complement strand
TTTAAGATTCAACAGGCAATATTTTATAGACAGTCTAACAGGCCGAAGAAAAAAAATCACAATTGTATCTCTATCAATTTTGAGGCCCTCAAACTGATCAAATTGTGAACCAGTTTGAATACTTTGACTATCTCTAATCTCAGTAATTATCTAGTAGGTGTTCGATAACAGACTGACAGCATAGGGTGCTGTGACAGTTAATCTTCTTATTAAAAGCAAATATATACATAAAATACAAAGAATCACAGCATAACAACCTGTACACATAACAATGGGAGCATTTATTAATATGGAAAATAGATTCTACTGAAGTAATATATTTCCTGTTATGGGTTAAAGTTTGGCCATGTGACCTGTCGGGAGCAGTAAAGAGGCTCTTGTGAGCACTATTGTACTCAAGGGTGTATGGTCTGCTATATTAGGTGCATTTAAATGAGTAGCTCAGTGTTTGTGCAGCTGTAGCATCTATCAGTATTAAACTGGAAAATTGGACTTTGATTTATTTACTAAAGATTAAAAAAAGTTATCCTGCAAATCCATAGAACAGCTCTCTGTAAACCCTTTTATTACAACATACAGTATATTGGTTGTCTATGTATCATTTCTTTATGTAACATCTCCCTGTTTTCCTATTTACATCATATTATTTTGTATAGATAAGGAACAGTAGTTATTTATTACCACAATTATATTCCCTACGACAAGGACACACACAGACTAGGGTTAATTTTGTCAGTAACCAAATAAACTATGCGAGGAAACCGAGGTACCAAGGAATCCCACACAAGCAAGGGAAAAACATACGGATAGTGCCCTTGAATCAGACACATGGCCAAAGTGCTGTGGGGCAGCAATGCCAACCACTGTGTCACCATGCTGCCCACAGTATCATGGATGTCAGCACGGTGTCTTTTCATTATTCCATGCACTCCTATTCAAACTATCTGCTCCTGGAATGTATAAAATGCATTGATCTCCATACAAACTACCTCTCTCTTTTTAATCTAGACTCCAAGAAAATGAGCCACAGCTCCTCATTGCCTTAACTTTAATTTCCATGTTATTTAAGAAGTGTTTGAAATCCCTGCCATCCCAATAATAGTACACTGAGGCGAGTTCCTCCACTGGAACAATCACCCTTCAATCTATTTAGCAGTGGTTCTATATGTAGCAGATGAGGTCCGACATAGAACCACTAAAGCTCTTTCAATTAGAGCCACTGCATCAGATAACTCCTGCTACAAAGCCAGCCAATCAGCTAAATGTCAGTGCTCGGATCCTGATAATTACAGCAAATGGGTGTGGTTCCAAGAGAGTAACCACATAGATATACTGTAAATAAAGAGTATTAGTAAACTTCTTAAATAAAGTGCAACAGGGAGGTTGGTCAGTAAGTACTGCAGCACAGGACGCTATAACCGGCAGGGAGGCTAAGCTCTCCCTGCCTTATATGTAAGCCTGCACCAATCATGTTGGTAGAACACACATGGCCTCAGTCAGCTCAGCAGCCTGTAATACATTAAATTACTAATTTATTTGTGGCGCGCAGGTGCCCGGCTGCCCAGCTGGCCGAGTCGCAACGGTGAGTGAATAACGTTCCGGCTGTTGCCATGGTGATGGCCGGAACGAGAAACAAGAAGTGATATTCCGGCTGTTACCATAACAGCCAGGACTTGACAAGCGGCGGCAGTCCGTGACTCGTGACAGTGACACAAGGGTTCCACAGTGCCGTATATAGCAGGTTAGAACGTATAACACCACAACAAAATAAGAAAAAAATAAACAAAATAATATAAACACTAACAACAAATTTACATAAGGTCCTGGTCGTGAAAGCTTACAATTTAGAGGGAACAGGTGGACACAGAGTGGGTGAAACTAAGTCTGGAAGCAGAGGTGGATGAAATATGCTTGAATGAAAGGATGAGTTTTAATTGAAAATTTGAATGCTTGGGTATTGGTGGATAGTTTAATTGGGTGTGAGAGTGCGTTCCAGAGGTTGGGAACAGCACTGGAGAAATCATGAAAGTAGGAGTGGGTAGTGAGGCAGCAGTCATTGGCTAAGAGGAGTAGTGGGAGAGTGTGCATCAAAATGAGTTTGGATATGTATGTGGGTGGGGATGATGGTTAGAGCTCTGTAGGTGAGGGTAAGGAGTTTCAATTTATGAAGGGGGAGTACATGAGGGAGACTGTGTAGGTAGAAGAGTGGACTAAAATAAAGGAAAGGATTGCCTAGAGTTTGATAGAGAATTAATGAGAACACCAATAAATTATTTCATGGATGGTACTTGGTACCCACCTAACGGCATGCAATATATCCCAGCTCTTCCAGGAAGTGTTAGAGAGAGTGTGGGAGCGAGGACATCCTGCCCCACATATTGTGGCATTGAACACAAATTATTGACATTTTGGTGTACCAATTTTCAAAGAAAGGAGTATTTTGTGTGCCATCTGCTGTATGTCTGTATCACAAACTTAGGTGATAACAGGAATTGTGGTCCTGACTTGCCCTTCCTATTCGTTTCTCTGCTGTATCCCTCTGGAGATGCCCAGACACAACAACCTTCATCTGGCGCACTCTAAACGCAGCCAAGTGCTCAATTGCTTTTAACTGGAAAAAGACTTTTCTGTCCACACTCCAATATCTGTCCACACATCATATTTCATAGCATATGGTCAGCCTGACTTTCTTACTAAAAGGCCCCTAAACAGTCCTCTCAAGGAAAATTTAGCATTAGTTCTAATCCAAATCTAGGATACTTGACGACGAGTATCAGTAAGCCAATCTTCTTTCCCATATACCTTCGTTCTTCATACCCTATCGGGAACTCCTTATATATACTCAGACTCTCTCTTTTGCTTTATTTTCTTTGGAATGCACATGTTTACCAATTTAACTAAGATGTCAGGCCTATATCTGATACCTCATAAGTTTTACCTGGTTTGGAAAACCGAAAACTTGTTCCTCGTGTGCAACAATGTTACCTAGTTTGAGTCTCACCCCTTTCTTTTGTCTGCATTCCTTCCCCCTAAAACAACATTTTGAAAAACCTAAAAATTAAGGCCATCATAGGTTATATCATTCCTACCTTTTTATCTCAAGAAAAAACGTTTCTTTATTTTTTTCAGCTTTTTAATCTGTTAACATCATTCTACCCGCTAACTTGCATTGTCAGGTGCAAGGAGCGATTTATACAGTTGATCCCATCTATGAGATACTACTCTCCGGAATCTCTTTGGACAATTTATAATGAAACTGGCTGGTCATGCCACAGATTGAAATTTGCAATTGATAAGCAGTTGCTTGCCTGTTTTACCTTGCACTTCAAATTAATGTACGCATATGATGATCCTGGACTACGCGATTCTGCCCACTGTGGCTTTTACAGAAGATGTTGTTCCCTCAGAGTTCCATGCTGAGCACCTTAAACACCGTTGCTTGTAAAACATTAGCAAGTTGAGCTATCATTTTAAATGTGCCTCCAGCATCACCCCTCTTTTAAAGGTCTCCAGCTTGCAGCCATGCTACCCTAATTATCAATAACCAGTGCAGTCCAGCAATTTATAAGAATTTCTACAATTATAAAACCAAAGTGGCAGAAAAACCTGGCGCTGACTAAAGCAGTCTATATCTTCTATAGTACAGATACAAAAAAAACAATTCAAATAACAATTAATATACTCAGGAGAAAAATGCTGCTTGGACCCTGATCAAGCTGGTGTGTTATTTGCTAAATGCCACCTGTGTGGTAGGGAAGCCTTCGCTTTCAATATGCTCGGTGTCTCTCCTTTACCCAGGTGTTTTCATCCATTACCTATATATTACATACCATATGTGACTCTAGTAAAACAAAAAGACTTCTCACAACCTGCAGAATGAAATTAATATATTTAACTGGATGTATTGAACTTTCAGCATAGGAGTGTTACGAGCTGCGGCGGTGCCCAGCCGCCGGGACTCCCTTACCTCCGTCCCGGCCGTCACCCCCGGGGGCTCGGCCCGCCCGTTGCCTAGGCAACAGTCGGGAAGCTGTGTGTGAGAGCGCCGCATCCCAGCAAGGGGAACTGCTGGGCGCGTGCGCATCTAGATAGCCTGTGGGCTAATTAAATCAATGGGCAGTATTCTTGCAGAGCTAGGCTCTGATTGGTTGGGGTCAGTATTTAAAGCAATGAGGTCTGCTACCTCAATGCCGGTTATAGCTTCTGCTTCCCAGTCTGCTGACTTGCTTTGTTCCTGCTCCTGTCTATTGAACTTCTATTGATCTCCCGTGTATGACCCTTGGCTTGGATTTGGACTTCGCTTGTGTATCCCGTGACCCTGACCTCTGGCCTGTCTTTCGTTTCTCCTGTCTGCTTGTGACCCTTGACCCCGGCTTGTTAACTGGAATTGTAACCTGCTGCCGGCCCTTGACCTCTGCGTGGACCTCACTCCGCTTGCCTGGGTTCTCCCCAGTCGGTACACACTTCACGACCCTCTGTCAGTCTGCAGCCCATCAGGGGCTCCAGTGAACACCTGATTGGCAGAGTAGACTCCGGGTTGTGTTGTGCCGGCTGGAGGGGTTCCTAACAAGGAGACTTTTTTCCTTTGTTTTTTAGGTTTACATTCATCATTCAATCATACAATAAATAATAGCATTATCAATATTAGATTCAGTCTATTCAATACTGTTCATTAGGCATATACATTTTTTATCATTAAACAAACTGGTCCATTACATTACATATATCAAATTAAATATATTTACTTATTTATTCTCAATTCCACTTTCTTATTAGACCCTATACTGACTTGAATGTAATCTTGGCATTGATAAACACCTAAGATGTAGGTAAGTTTAGGAGAGAGAATAATGCTAGGATTGGAGCCCAGATGCTGCTTTTGCTGACATTCAGGTGCACAGAAATGTACTTCAAAGATCGGTCGCTTGCAAAAAGAGACCTAGGAAAAATCATAAGGGCTAGCGCTACCTTCTCCAATGTTCATTTTACCCTCTTACTTAAACAGTTTTCCCTGCAGAATTCAAAAGAATTCAGATGAAAGTGTGAAGCAAAATTTTTTATTCTCTCTGATGCACTTTGGTCAATATAACCAGGAGGGAAGATAAAACAGCGGCATGTACACGGAGCATCCCGGAGCTCAGGAATTTATTGAATGGAAAACAAGTGTTGCCGTCATCAATGAAATGCAGAAAGAGATGAATAGTTAGCTCATCGCAACAAATTAAGATTAATCCATCCTGCAGAGGAGCAGAGAGCCTTCAATAATCTGTAAAGCAGAGTAACAATATAGAAAATCACAGTAGATACAGGAAACTTTCATATAACTGCTATGTCGCTATGCTCCTAAGTTCAATAACCAAGAAGTATTTATGGTAATCATAAATGACTAGACCTATCTGTCTTGGACAAGGGAAGATTGGTTGAAAACAGAGCAGATAGTGAAGAGAGTGAGATCCTTTGAAGAACTGCATTTAGAGAATACATTTAAGACTGGGGATCTCTTGGCAGATTGTGAGAAGCTTGAGAGAAATCTTGTAGGTGTGATGGGAGATAATGAGAAAATTCAGATTTGACCATCCACTCCCTATTCTGATGTGCTGTCTGTGGTTCTAGTCCATTAAATAACTGGACTAAATGAGCACTTACCATGGTTTGGTACACAGGACTAGTCACCAGTGCTGGCTGGATATAAGATGTTTGACATTCAGACCCAGTTCTTGTCTGCTGATGGGTAAATCTGCCTCTGAACCATATCGAGAGCTAATTAAATCCTGGATACAAGAGGGACTAAAAATGTGACCTGGTGACTGCAGTATATCCCACACTCGGTCCCCTACCCTATTCTTATTAAAGACCATCTCTGACAATAACCTAAACACCGGGGGTCTCCGGCGACTTCATTTATTTATTTATTTTTACAAATCTAGAATCTCCCAGTTCCAGTGTGCATACACAGAGAGACCCTGTACCGGCTTGGCGAGTGTTAAGACTCCTCTTTCTGCTACCAGCCAGTATCGATGTAGTGAGCAGAGGGGCTTCGGAACGCCCTAAGAGCTCTATATACTGTAATATCCTCCCTATTCTTCTCCCCCCTCCGCCTGCCTTCACAAGACATGCTGAGAGTTTGTGCATATGTCTGTGTAACTGGCAGCCATATTTTGCAACCTCCAGAGATATTGTTAAATGAGATAAAGATTTGTAGATGGACAGCTAAGGAAAATGATCTGACCCATGCTTTAAAGGTACTTAGTTGAGAATCTTTGAGTTCGGATTGGTCTCCGGTTTTGGGGTCAATTTTGATAAATCGATGGGTTTACCTCTGGGAAATGACAGGCGCAGATGCATTGGCCAGCAGCTCTTCCTTTACAATGAGAACCAAGATTCATATCTTATTTAGGTATTTTACTTCCTTGCAACCTAGCCACATTATATAAACATAATATAAGTCGGATCAAAGAAAATATACAGAAAGAGATTAAGGGATGGGAACCATCTTAATATCTCCTATTTGGGTAGGATGAACCTTCTGAAGATTGTGTCCTTCCCAAAATTGTTATATCCTTTACAAACACTAACCCTACTTTTCACGAAATTGGATAAACACCTTGTGAATTGCCTTTTTCACACATTTGGAAGAAAAAACGCCCCCATATCCCTTTTGCTAAACTTCAGCAACCCATATCTAACAGGTGTATCAATTTTCCCAATGTGGTTCAATATAGTTATGTGGAACACTTACGTTATTTGCTAGTCTGGATATCGCAACACAGTGTTTATACTAACTTTATACTAGACAATTCCTTCCCTCCTTACATGTAAAATCTTTCCTTCATATCCATGACCAGGAATTCCTGCCACATATATTGGACAAACCTCTACTACTGTCAATGAGATAGATTTGGCACATCCTCCATCGTATATTTCACTTAAACCCATATAAATCTATAAACTTACCTCTTATTGGTAATCCTGGTTTCCAGGAAGGCACGGCGATCCCTTTGGCACATGGGAGCACCGGGGCTTGCACTCAGTAGGCCAACTGCTGGATAAAACCTCTAAGAAACCAATGCTCAATGTCCAGGCCATAGAGAGGTTTCCATTTCTAGGCTCTTGTGGGCTGGCATTCTTCAGGCCCAGTATTATGCTAAGTGTTTCATTACTTTTTTTTTCTGATATCGACTGGGATAATCCTTTTGACACCGTCCTGAATTCTAGTCCACCCAGACAAAAAGCTACTTCCTTTCATTGTAGGCTTCTGCGGCACAAATTAAAATACTCCTCTGTCCATACTGGTCTTACTCAATTGTTACAACAGTTAGCACACCTAAGCAATGAGATTTTACTCAAAACCCTAAGCACTTCTGTTAAGTTACTCCCAGCCTCTACCTATGTGGAGATATTCCTTAATATATTTTATAAGGGTTATATATCCCCACACAGCAGGCTAGCTATGGGTTTATCAGATGACAACAAGTGTGGCGAGGAAAGTGCAGACCCGTTTCATTGTTTTTGGGGCTGTCCGGTCATTCTGGGCTTCTGTGGAGATTTGCTACGACAGAGCTGGTGAACTATCTTCGTTCACACCTGAATGAGGTATATTGGACATCTTGGTGCCGAATACGCAGACTGCCAAAGGCATTAAAAAACTATTGCTAGCAATTTTAGCTGTCGGGACAAAATGCTGTCGCCACGTGTGGATCCAGGGCTCCACTCCTATACTTCATCTCTTCAAGGAGAAACTTTTCTTTGTTATGAGGATGGGCTGGTTG
This sequence comes from Mixophyes fleayi, assembly GCF_038048845.1. NCBI lineage: Eukaryota > Metazoa > Chordata > Amphibia > Anura > Limnodynastidae > Mixophyes > Mixophyes fleayi. Next base: position 35,412,602 of record NC_134413.1, on the reverse strand, counting down.
TAAGCTTCCCTTTAAATGACAAAAATTACAGGCAGCTTCTTTAAAACACAGGAGAGCTTTATTCACACTTTGCCTGTCCCCTATGAGAGAACAACTGCGAGAGCGTTTTTCGCCAGGCACTCTGGTATGAGACTAGAATATTCTTACAAGATCCACCTATAAATCGCTCAATTAATTAATCGCTATCAAGACCCTGGTCTCTCTGTGCCTTAGACCACACAGGCCCTTATTTATTGTATGTCTCCTTTACCAGTTGCTGATATGGAATTGAATTATACAGCCTATTGTGTTGTTTGTTTCTGACCTTAAACCTCTGTTTACCCGTTTGGTTACGAATGCTTCTTATTAAGTACACGTCTGAAGTTCTTCAATAAAAATATATCTTTTTTGGAAAAAAAGATACTTAGATTTTGCCGTTTACAGAAAAACAATAAACCTTCTATACGGGATTGCTGCTTTAAATATTAACTATAATGTAATATGAACACAGTCTAGGTCTATTCTCTACATGATGCTCATAAGCTCTTCTCATTATTTCCTATCACACCTACATGATTTCTCTTAAACTAATCCCAGTCAAAGGACTTCACAATCGCATATCAGCAGGCTTCCCCAGCTTTGCCAAACATCTCTTCTGTAGCTGGCTATACACGCTAATGTTTTGAAAATGCTGAATGAATGATCTGAAGAAAATAAATCAGTAACCAGTTCTACCATACATGCAGTGCCAAGTATTTTAAAGACCTGATTGTTTACCTTTCAGTTCAATCATTACCAAATGCACATGATGAACTTTGTGGTATAGTACACTTCCAGTAATATGATTATGGTTGATTAAACTGATTAATTAGCAAACGCACAACCCTAATGGAATAACAGCTGGGCAAAAACTTCCAAATCTACAGATCAGGTTTACCAATCATTTTGCTAACATAATACTCTATTCATGGATGGAAACATCTGTCCTTCAGCTGAGACACACTTAATTCCAGCACATGATCTGCCTCGTCCTGCTCTGTACTCAAAGACACTACACGCCATACAACAATACAGAATATTTAAAGCATATCCTAAATATTAGTTCAATGCGAGCAAATCAAAATTCCACAAGAAGCAAGAAATAACATATGCTCACATATTTAATGTAAATCTAGGATTGATACCATACTTATTGCTGTATGCACAAAATGAAAACAGCGCTATTGTTACCCTTACACTAGACAATGTGGAGAAACGTTAATGTCCAGACCTGTGAGCATTGAGAAGCGTAGCATAATTCAGTGGTGACCCTGATTTATCTCAGTGTTACAGGTTCTTTTGTGAAAGCAGATGGCATGAAGTCTTGTAGCGATGAGGCATTCACACATTGTTCTTTTCTAATTAAACTAGAGACAGGAGGTCCATTGGTTACAAGGACACAACAAAAATGAATATCTATATATACATCTTAATAGCTACCTTATGTGCTCTTTAGCCCTATTTGTAACATCAAGCAGATTTGTTTATTTTTATTGCCTTGGGATAAGACACAAAGCTGTTATCTGGATTCAACTCATCTAATGCAGAGAGCAGCAGAGCCCTCTCAGACCCAGGGATAAAGACGAGCAAAATTGTCCCGGTAATATAATCTCCAAATTCTGCTTTTGTTTCATAGTTCCGTACTATATTTGGTAGTTTTCTTTTCCTGGAATTTATAGATTATGGGCCTGAGTCATTAAGGAGAGCAAAGCAAAAAAAAGGAGTAAATATGATCCTGGACAAACAATGTTACAATGCAAGGGGGCAAATTAGTTCATTATTTTGCACATAAAGAAAACACTGACTTTTCTTGTCTTGTAACGCACAAATACTTAATAACTTTATTTTTACACTAAAATTGAAAAGTTAATATAGAACATGCCCTATCCCAACTATAAATCTGTCCCCACATTTTGAATTTACGTCCCCCTCCAATGTAACATGATTTTGCCAAGGTGCAAAGTTACCCCTTTTATATTTTGCTTGCTCTCCTTGATGACTCAGGTCCTATGAGTAGAGCTTGGATGATAATGGCCAATTCATTTGGCTATGTTTGTTGTAGGGGTACGACTGTGAACACTTAAAGCAAAATCCACCAATGAAACATGCTAAATATGTCAGGGCCAAATACAGAACAGGGAAAATATTTTGCGGAACAGTGTTAGGGTTCTGTACAAAACCAAATCCTTAATTACAGCCATGGAGCTAGACACGTGATATAAACGTTTTTAAGCTGTTTATTGCAGAAAAGTAAAGTCCAGGTTAGGCAACATAAACAGTAATCATTTCAGGTTGAATGGAACAAAGGATTTCCAGATCTTGGCACACAAGCAGTAAATAATAAAGAAATGCAGCAAATGCCTTAACTGAAACCAGTTTGCAGTAGTAGTCAGAAACATGCAGGTAATCCAGGAACAGAGGCATATGATCAGACTAGGCACTTCAATGACCAGCAAAGGATACAGGAAAACACAGGCATATATAGGCCACAGACAGGTGTGGATGATTAACAAGCAGTGCTGGTAAACCCCTGATAGTAAGGCCAAACAACAGCACCTCTGGAGGATCACAGGTACTGCAGGGTAATATGCACACAGGAAAACAAGGCAAATAATAACACAGGGAAAAATGCACACAAAGATACAGAGGCAGATTGTAACAAACAGTTTTCAAAATGTCACTCATCTCTACTCAGGTGTACAAAAACAACAAGGCTCTTATAGACATCTGAGTGACGTTGTCAACACGCTGGTTGTAGAGGCACATCATGGCTTGGTCAAAAGAAATAACTGAATTCCTTTTTTTTTTTTTTTTTAAACTCTTTATTTGAAGAGGAAACAACAGGAACAGTACAGATAACATTTTGGACAAGAAAAATCTTAATAATCAAAGTGTTTCCTCTGAGTTTTATACTTTTATATCGGTGGGGAAAAGAGAAGGGAAGGGAGGGTGGGGGGTAGAAAGGCACAAATATTGTCAACAATATAACTAATAAACCAATAGGCACGCAAACTTGGAACATTGCTAGGAAAAGCTAGGACACACAGTTACAATGACTGCACGAGAGAGGGGTAGCATACAGACATTACTCACCATCCGCGCACCAATTCCAGCCTGGGGGGTCCAGAGGCGGCCCAAGAGCTATGTTCCATCTGCAGGAGGAGGAGCCGTACTGGAAAGGCAGCTACGGCTTTCTAGAAAGTACCACGGGGCCCACACCTTATCAAAGTTATATGATTTATCATGAAGGTAGCACGTTATACTTTCCATGCTTGCGACATGTCCTATGTACGACCGTAACTCCTGCATAGAGGGAGCCCTAGGGTCTTTCCAGTGCTTTGCTATTAGGGATTTAGCGGCTGCCAGAAAATGGGAGATAAGCTTGTTAGAGGGCGCGCTCTCATCAGGTATAGGGCGAGAGAGAAGGAATGACCAGGGATCCTTACTTATCTGTTGTTCTGACACAGAGTTTATGAGTGTAAGAACCATGTTCCAGAAAGGAACTATGTGAGGGCAGGTCCACCATATGTGTAGCATCGTACCTCTCTGGCCACATTCCCGCCAGCAGCTCGGAGTGGCCGTAGGAAACATTCGAGTCAACTTATCAGGAGTATAGTACCACCTATAGTACACTTTATAGGCAGTTTCCTTAATTAATGTAGAGATCGAGCTCTTGGCAATCCCCTCCCTGACCTCCTCCCAGCATAAGTCGTCTGGGGGAGGACCCAAGTCATTTTCCCATTCCCGCTCATGTCGGCCTGGAGTATCGAAGGTATAATCTATGAGCCAATTATAGATCTGGGAGATCATCCCCTTAGTGAGAGGTGAATGTAAACACATGTACTCGAAGGAGGTCGGGGCCCGAAGAGCCTCCTGGGGGGGCAAAGACATGGCGTAGTGTCGAACCTGGAAGTACTCAAAAAAGAGCGGACAAAACGGTTCAAATTTATGATGAAATTCAGACATAGAAGCCCAAGTTTGATTAACCACCAAGTCCGAGACCACCCGTAATCCCGCCTTTATCCAGTTTTTAAATTGTTGGGTTGAGTTGCCAGGAGGGAAGTGTGGGTTGCCCCAAAGGGGAGTCAGAGGTGAAATAGGGGAGGACAATTTATATTTGACCCGGCATGAGTCCCAGAGGGATAAGCAGAATTTAAGAGATTGGAGAGAGGAGGCCGCTGGTGGCCTATCTATATTAGCCAAACCCCAGAGTGATGCCATGGAGGGGACCCCAACATAGTGGGTCTCCAGGTCCACCTAGGCTATGGACTGATAAGGCGCATAAGTTACCACCACCTGGGTCAAGTGGGATGCCAAATAATAAAATTTAATGTCTGGAAATCCCCTGCCTCCCCGGGCCCTGGGCTTCTTAAGCACTGCTATCGAAATTCTAGGGGGCTTGGCACGCCATATAAACTTTAGAAAGGAGGAATGCAAATCCCTAAACACAGAGTCGGGAACCCTCACTGGAAGAGTCTGGAAAAGATACAGAAGCTTAGGGACCAAGTTCATCTTAATAGCAATAATCCTCCCCAGCCACGATATGATATAGCTCTTCCAAGTCTCCAAGTCCTGTTTGATTTTTGACAGAAGGGGGGGGAAATTTTCCCGATACAATCTCTCATAGGACGAGGTGATATAAACTCCAAGATATTTGATCTTATTGACCTGCCAGCGTAGTGCAAAATTAGTCTGTAAACTGAACCTAAGGGAAGGGGAAGCATGGAGGAGCATGGCCTCGGATTTAACAAAATTAATTTTATAGCCAGACATCAGGCCATATTCATCCATAAGTTTATATAGGGCGGGTAAAGACTCCTGAGGATTTGTCAGAGAAAGAAGTATGTCATCCGCGAAGAGAGATACCTTGAATTCCCGCGGTCCCACTGTCACACCTGAGATTGACGTCGACTGTCTGATCATCGCCAAGGGTTCTATCACTAGAGCAAAAATTAAGGGCGAAAGGGGGCAGCCCTGCCTCGTCCCGTTGGAGAGGGAAAGAGGGTCGGAAAGAGACCCATTAACCAGAACCCTAGCTGAGGGAGAGTTATAGAGGGCTGATACCCCGGTCAGGAATTCAGCTGTGAAGCCGTACGCCTTCAAAGCTAGGGTCATGAAATCCCAAGAGATTCGATCGAACGCCTTCTCGGCATCCAGTGAGAGCATCATGGCCGGGAGGCGCCTTTGATTGATGATTTGAACAAGGTCAATCGCGCGGCGAGTATTATCCCTCGCCTGGTGACCCGGGATGAAACCCACTTGATCATAATGGATTAGACCCGGAAGGACTCCATTCAGACGGGTAGCCAGGATCTTTGCATATAACTTAATGTCGACATTGAGAAGGGAGATGGGACGGTAGCTTGGGAGATGGGAACGGAATCCCTCTTTTAAGGATCTGTATGCCTCATTCACTTCAGATAAGGTCATTGTTCATGACTCCACAATCTGGCAGAAACTAGGCAGATATGAGATCCATGGAACCGTGACACATTGGAAGTCACATGACAGATGCATTACAGATCATCCAGATGAGATGAGCATGCATGCTATAATTGATTCCTAATCAACCGGAATAATATATATAGTACACACACGTGTGTATTTGTGTGTAATATATATTTTTTTCTTTTCTTTGTGAAACAGTCATTTGCCACACCTTACCTACATAGGGACATCTGAAATTCCAAAGAGTTGTTCATCAGCCTGGATCACCGATCGGCTTCCTGCCGCCTGCATCATCTAGTACAGCTAATGTGATTTTGCACTGTTATAGCAGGAGTACTGTGCATTCTACAACAGTGTTCTACCTTAAGCTGCCGTCCAGTGGACCGGATTTCTGCTACCAACTCTGTAACCATCTCTGCCTGCGACCTAATATGTGGACCAAGCTGCTCTTTGATTTCTCACTACCAGCCCGCTGACTGCTCTGCCATTCCTTACTGTGTGCGCCTTGGACATCTTTCTCTGACCATCGACTACACCCACCCTGGTCTTGTTTTCTGACATCTGCCACCCTCACCCAGTCCTTGGTCTCTGTCACAATCACCTGAACTGCTGCCAGCTCGGTTCCCTCTAACCTCTACCCTATGTCCAGCAGCTATTGTCTTCAACTAACATCTCCAGCTCTGTCTACCCTCCCTCACCCTCCATCCATTGACCTCAGTGTTCACATCCATACCACCATCCAACTCTCTCAGTCTATCTTTGGTCTGTATCTAATGTCAATGTGTTTAGTGGCAATCTCTAGCCACTAAAGTCAACATGAAGTCACTGGTTTCATTAATTCTTAACTTCTACTAGATTACACTGTATATTTTCAGCTTGCTTAGTCATGTTATATTATTAGTTCAACTAGTTGTGCATCATGCCACATTATTCATCTGCTACCTTTAGCAACTGCACATGCAGCCATTCTTCTCACAGACCAAAGTGAAAGATAGGGGGACTGTGTGAGGAGTTGGAGGGGTATGTGGGTCACTAAAAAGCCAAAATCGTGGCTATTGCAGCTTGCAATAGATCCTATGCCCCCCCCCTCCTCCCCAACTCCCTCTGCCGGAAGCCATATTTGACCGTGTAGTCTTGACGTTCCATTAAGGGGAAGGAGCAGGTAAGTAAAAATCTCTTGAGTAAATGTGAATGCTGCTCTAAGCTTCTAATCTTTGATATTCATACAATAAACCCGCTGCACTGCCTACACATGCAACTTATTTTTTTAGTTAATTGTTCAACCCACAGATATGGTTTTTCCCTTCAGGCTACTCAAGTGAATGATACATTTTTTTACAGACAAAATGACGCTAAAGTATAAGTTTGGGTGGAAAAAAAGGTTTTGTCCCAATATCAACTTAAATTTTTACAGAGCTGGGTAATATATTTAAGGTTTGATAGGGTTATATATATTTGACTTTAACACATTTTATACAGCCCCTCAAAGAGGTTGTGCATTTCCCCTGTGATAAATATTGGTGACTGCTTTTGACAGTTTCAAAGAGGGGACATCCTGGTTCCAGTGCTGGATGAAAGTAGTAGAACACCTGACCACCCAATCACCACAAACAAAAGAAGAAGGAGCTATATTCTAAAGCGTAAAGCAAAGCACAACACAAAACAAGTACAATTGGGCTGAAAAAGGTTCAAAACTTAATTTGCTTTTAAGATGTTTACTAGGACGTCTGATTCTTATAGTGCAGACTCTAGGTCACATTGAGCCAGCTTATAAATCAGCTATTAAAATATCTGGGTTTTATTTGGCCTTTAGTGCTGAAATTGTGGCTCTTGACCACTTTTCAACTTCCCACTCTTGATTTACGGAAAGGCCATATAGGCCCAGGCCTCGACTCACTTTTCATTGTGCCCATTCATCATTTGTTAACAACGAGAATTTGCAAAGTAACAACTTAGTTATGCAGTATTATCATTTCATTTTTAAAAAAGATGGGATGCTGTGGGGGATTTATATCATGGAGAACTACAACAATGGATATATGGGGTGGCCCAAAAAGTTGTAGAGTGTTTAAAGAAACACATTACCCAACATTATTTTTAATATACGTGAAAGTTTCATGTGAAATACAAGCAATAGTAAGAACCAATCAGGAGGTAATGGCACAATGTATCTTCCTTTACTCCACACTGGATTTAAAATGTACATTCATACCAGTCAGCGACCAGACTTCCAACACTGTAATCTGAGTAAAGAGTCAAGCTATTGCTCCTACATATAACCTATGCAGCTTCAGAAGTAATAACCACCATCCCTCCAGTATCCGTTCCCACCTCCCTACATAGTGTAATCATTACAGGAATTCACCATATCCAGCCCATAAACAGCATAGGGGTCCTGTCCTGCTCCAACCCTTTTATTACAACATACAGTATATTGGTTTTCTATGTATCATTTCTTTATGTAACATCTCCCTGTTTTCCTATTTACATCATATTATTTCGTATAGATAAGGAACAGTAGTTATTTATTAGCACAATTATATTCCCTACGACAAGGACACACACAGACTAGGTTTAATTTTGTCAGTAACCAAATAAACTATGCGAGGAAACCGGGGTACCAAGGGGAATCCCACACAAGCAAGGGAAAAACATACAAGTTCCATACAGATAGTGCCCTTGAATCAGACACATGGCCAAAGTGCTGTGGGGCAGCAATGCCAACCACTGTGTCACCATGCTGCCCACAGTATCATGGATGTCAGCACGGTGTCCTTTCATTATTCCATGCACTCCTATTCAAACTAACTGCTCCTGGGATGTATAAAATGCATTGATATCCATACAAACTACCTCTCTCTTTTTAGTCTAGAATCCAAGAAAATGAGCCACAGCTCCTCATTGCCTTAACTTTATTTTCCATCTTATTTAAGAAGTGTTTGAAATCCCTGACATCCCAATAATAGTACACTGAGGCGAGTTCCTCACTGGAACAATCACCCTTCAATCTATTTAGCAGTGGTTCTATATGTAGCAGATGAGGTCCGACATAGAACCACTAAAACTCTTTCAATTAAAGCCACTGCATCAGATAACTCCTGCTACAAAGCCAGCCAATCAGCTAAATGTCAGTGCTCAGATCCTGATAATTACAGCAAAGGGGCGGGGTCCCAAGAGAGTAACCACATGTATATACTGTAAAGAAAGAGTATTAGTAAACTTCTTAAATAAAGTGTAACAGGGAGGTTGGTCAGTAAGTACTGCAGCACAGGACGCTATAACCGGCAGGGAGGCTAAGCTCTCCCTGCCTTATATGTAAGCCTGCACCAAACATGTTGGTAGAACACACATGGCCTCAATCAGCCCAGCAGCCTGTAATACATTAAATTACTAATTTATTTGTGGGTCTCCCCTTGTACACCACTCCTACTAGTGCCTTAATATGTAACACTGCACCCTGGTAATACTATACCTCCCAACATTTGAGTAGGTGGCATTGGGACAGGGGGCATGGCAATGTCTCAATGGGGGCATGGTCACAGCTCAGGGATATACCTAGGCTGCCCAATTCTCTCCTGCCCTCCAAACACGGTCATGCAGAGCAACAGTGAACTGACAATGCTTACCAACTTTCCCACCGATCAAGACAAATCTGTATAGATCGGGATGGCGGGACAGAGCACTCAAGTCTGGACTGTACCACCTAAATCAGGATGGTTAGAGGTATGGTAATACCACCTTGGTCAGCCAGCTTGTCTCTTCACTGTTGGAGCCAGGAGTTATGTATTCAGTTGACAGTCTGCAGGGCAAGGCTGCATACAGGGTTATACTTTTGTACAGTAGTGCACCTAGTTTAAAGATATAGAGGAGGACATATGTGTGACAAAATAATAGTATAGAGTGTAATTTAACATTTTGAAGTGGTTTAGCAGTATCTTTTTCTGCAGCTGACAGTAGTTGACAGGGTGTGTCTGCAGTGAGACTAATCAAGCAGAGCACCCGAAAAGGACTCCTCAATAAAGACCAGATGGCAGTGTCACCTGTCCATCAAGCTAGGGCTGTGGGATAAGTGTAAAATATGTAAGCCTGAGTTGTTCATTATGCAGTGTGACTGATGCCTCTACTTGAAGAGATTTTATGCTTTCAAACATAACCCACACTGGGCATATGATTCTCACTGGGAAAAGTGTGAGTAGGTGATCACTCCTCTAAACCCTATATGGGAGGGGTGCTGACAACCAACCATGTGGTTTTCATCATATCATATACGCAAGCTGTTTAGCTACTCACAATTGTCAGAGAATGGAAAGTGTTAAAGAGCCGTAATTACCTAGCACAAGTCCTTCACCAAATGGCACAAAATATGTCCTCTAAGTCGGGAAAGTCATAAGCTAGTGTATGTACGAGTAACAGACAATAGGACAATGTAAGGTCACGGAGAGGGGGCATATCCTCTCATTTGCCCTGGAACCCCAGACGTATTCCTTTCAGATGAAGTCTTATTGATTGTACATGACATTTTATAATGACACTGTCACTTTGCAGTGACCAGAGATAGAAGACAATTACTTCTGTATCATCTATATAATTCAGTCATGCCTCCGTAGGCTCTGGTCATCTCTTTTCTATACAATACAATAAAAGACACAGGAAAGGAATGAAAAGAACAAAGAAGATTATGCAACAAAGCTTGTCATATGTTTGCTGACCTTATCACCTCATTAGATTTTATTATGCAGTATATAGGCGGCTTGCTGATTCTCTTAACATTATGTATACAGCATTGCTCTATATTAACAGTGATCTACTACAGTGCATCTTTCCATTCCAATGCTCTATATACAGTGCTGCTCAATTGAGGCACAGCAGAGGTCATTACCGCATCTCATCAGCACCTCTGCATTAATTAATTTCTTCTGTCACTAGGCCAGCACAACAATGCGTACCCAATTAGTGCTGATCCTTGCTTGCGAATTACCAGAATGCCAAAAGTGGCACAATTAACAGAACCCATCATTAATTAACTGTGTTTCTCTTAATGTCAGGCCTTCAGCAAGGGACATGTAGCAGATCTGACCCTAAACATGTGAAAATTAGTCTGTGAGAAAAGCAAAAGAGGGTCTCAAGAGATTGTACTGAATTCATGCATGCATTTTTTTTTTATTGAACACTGCGCAGCACCTTGTATAAGAAAAAGGGAACTCACAAAATTGCATAATGTTTAAAAATGTTACCTTCCTCAAATGCTTATAGTATGTGTTGGAGAGTGTCCATGTTGCATGCACAGCGCACCTTTCAGATGTACAATGCAGTGTAGTAAACACCCATTTTTCAGCGGCCTTAGATCAGTCCTGGCAGGTGTGGGCACACACTGCCAACATTTTTCAGTATTACTGCAAAAGTATTACACTGCCACCATCTGGCTACTTCTTAATGCCACCCGGCTGACAACATTTTCTGGGGAGAACACTGTAACAGGATGTTTTTAATCAGGTGAGAGCTGTGGGGGACTTTGAATACAGTGAACTAGAATTCACAACGCTATCTTGAAAAGTTCTTGGCAGCACCAAATGATGGCATGAAAATAAATCCATAGAACAAATACATGGGAATCCATCATTTGCAGCTATAAAGGTAAATTTAGATAATACAGGAAGTTGTTGTTGACATTGGCGTGGGTTTAGATGCACCAATTCCAACTGCACGTCTGTATTCTGAGTTGCACGCATATTAAGAGAAGTACAACCTTGAAATGAACGTAGAAATATGTCCGGAGCAACTCTAACAATTTGCCATTAATGCATTTCAAGATCTGTGCAATGCTAAATACGCCCACAAGCCATGCACATATGCAGTGCTTCAATTTTGCACCAGGATGCATCTTTATGTTACAGAAATGTGCATCCCTAGATCAGGTCCATTATGTGAATATTTTAAGACTATACATACTTGGATAAGGACAAGTATGTACTGAGTGATCCTTTTCATTCTATGCTGCTGCATTTCTTTCCTGGCAGGAGGAGTGTCTTCCAAGATGACAATACTCCATCCACAGAGCACGCACGGTTACCCAACGGGTTGATGAGCATGACACTGATGTTATCCATATGACATGGTCTTCTCAGTTACCTTATCTGAACCCAATAGAGCATTTATAGGATATTATATAAAAACGCCTGAAACATTGTTTCCAGCCACCATCAACCAGGAGTCCAATATTTTCCTGTGGAAAATCCAACCTGTACAATTCCATGCTTTCTGTATATAGCTAAGAATTGCAAAGTATGATGGAAGACATAGTTGCATGCATAGACACTTACATAAGTTTTCAGAGACATTGCTCCTAGATTTGCAGCTTTCTAATATCTGCAAATTCAAAGTGTGCAAAGAACAAAGAAAAATGAAAAATGTATATACTGCCAGAATAACAAGTTGGATGTATATAGATAGGCAGACTGCACACAAGTCTTTACATGCAACAAAGTTCATAGATATGTGAAGAGAGGCGGAGGTAGCCAATTGTAGGATCTTGTTCAATTTAATGGGGGGGGGGAAAACACATGAAAAATGCATTAAACGTATACATGCGTTTATGCTTTTTAGTAGAACAGATCTTCATTCAGCTGGAGACCTGTGAAACGCATCATAAAAAGAGCACTTTTCATATGCTTTTTAAGCGGCCTTTGATGCAATTTACAGGGCTCTAATCACTGAATTGAGTCCTGTTAAGCGCATGATGTGTGTGTGCAGCTCAGAAGTGGAGACAACATAATTTCTATAGATAGTGAAATCTCAGTATAACATACATTAACTCTATAAAATCTTCATCATCCCACTCATTCTCAAATGTGGAAATTGAGTCCTACAAATGGATATCCACTTGCATGTAAAGTCAACACAGTTCAGCTCGGTAGCATCAACTAGGAGATCTGCAGCAAACCATCACCATGACTACCGAAAAAAATACATACCATTAACAAGGCAATAATCATACTGAAACCACGTAGATTCAATATTTCAAATAAGGTTCCAAACAAATGCAATTTCATGCAGTAGTCTGGATATTTTGTTAGAATCAGTTAGGAAAAAGAAGGATTAATATGTAACAATGTTTGCTATTCCACCAAATAAATTCTGCATATAATGAAATTTAGTTGTGGTATATATTGGGGGGCGCAGCTTAAGATCTATTCTGACTGTATAAAGGAACACATAAGATACATGTGTTAGTGGTAGGTTTACAGAAAGACAAAACACGAGACAAAAAAAACAACAGAAGTAAAAGCAATACAATACACTAATGGTTATCATATAGTAAAATTTCATCTTATCCTATAAACCCTTATGTATAATTGTTTTATTTTTTTCTCTTTCTAGAATGCAATTTATATTTATATATCTGTATTATTGTTACTGCAGCAGATGTGTTGATAATACCTAAGTGAGATGACCAGAACACATTAACATCTTCTATGTACAGTAATTAAATGTCTACATCATGCATAAGATGGGACAGTATCATATAGGTATTTTAAATATATATGTTAATACTATATAATACTTTTAATAAATGATCTATATATGTATCTGTAATTTCCTCCTTTGACCATGTATGTAGAAGCCCTGGAGTGATCGTGAATAAGACACACATTATCACAGGAGCAAGCAGGAACAAATTGTTAATACATTGAGAAAAGTACCCAGACGAAAGTGAGCATATTATAAAAAATCTATTTTACTTAAACCGGGCTTGAAAATCACAGCTATGCGCCTGTAGTACTTGATATTAAAAGAGACAACATATTAGGTTTAAGAGTGTTGTACTGCATTCTCATCATACAGTCATGTAGCAAGAACTGCGAGGGGGTTGGTGACCCTGACAGCTAACAGGCAGGGTTACTATAAAGAGATCTAAACTTGGCCCACTAACTTCAGTTGCACTGTGTTCTCACAGCGCTGTTTCTTCAGAACCTCCGACTAAACACACTCCCAGTAAATGTTGTCAGTCACTCTCAGCACCAGCTTTCATCTGGCTGTGTACTCTATTTATGATATATGGCTGGAAGGGTCTACAGAGTCCTTTTCAAGAAACTACCTCATTACAAATCAGCCTGGAGAAAGATGTAAATCTAAAACAGGTACTAGCGGCACAAGAGCTATGGTTTTTATGAGTTGGTTCATTCTTTTGCCACGATTCATGATACAATATCTGAGAATTGAAGGAATGTGTATTATTTATCATTCTTTAACCCCTAGGCTCCTTACGCAATGGTATTTAAATGTTTAAAAGTCCATTCATCTCTATGGAAGATGCAGGTACATACCCATGTGCTGGACAAGAAAAGTAACACCACCGTTGTGTTGTATTATTCAATTCATCTTTATTGATGTGTTATCAAGGCAGGGAGATCCCTCACCTTCAACTAGTTATACTGCAGTTAGAGCTTGTGATTGGCTGAGCTACTAAAAGAAGTTCCAGTCACTGACATTCTGAGGAAAGGTCTCGGAACACAGCAGTATGCATCATTCAACGTGGAGCTATTATTGTTTTTTTCCCATAGATTACGTATCATTACTTTCAGTGGCTTACAAGAAGAATTCTATTGGTGTGCAGAATTCTTGTTTATTACAAATAAGCAACTTTCCAATGGATAAAAAAAAGATCCATTCAATCACAAAGAATGAAATCTCCCATCGGATTACAAATTAAGGAACATATTCTGTGGATTACACAGAAGAACATCTCACAAGGATTACAAATTAACAAGAATTCCCATTAAATTACAAGAAGATCTGCTTGGAACACAAATAAAGAAGATTTGTTTTATGAAGTAACTGGTATACAATAGTTTGGGGAGTTTCTATTTCAATAAAAGTTGATTTAACATTTGTGTCTGTGTTGTTTTATTTACATATGTTTTTTACTGTTTTATTATATTAGATAGTGATCTTATATATACATTATATGAGGACCACTGAGGTAGCAACGTTTTCACTCCAGGTGTCCGAATATTCCTCATTACCACAGTCCACAGATCAAAGGGGGGTGGGCAGAGAGGACCCTCAGGGCTGGTATTCTTTGGGAGAAAGCTACCAAGCCTGAACCTGGAGAGACATGGTACCCCACATTACGGGTTCCCCTGCTAATAGTGGCAACCAGACTGTCTAGCATGGGGCTATTTTCCACTCTAGCAGCTGATCCGCACTCTTACTGTTCCCGTGAGTTTGTGGGAACCAGACTTGGGCCCACACTTGTTGTTCTCACTAATGAAATATGTTGCAATTGTTAGAAGCAGGGCAGTGATTAAGAATAGCAATAGGTGCTTCTGCATTTGTTTCTTTTCTAAACATGCGAGCCTCAGAAACAATACCAGACCAAATGCGGCTGATGCCTTGTGCCAGGAAACTGCAAAGATGTTTATCTATTAAGAACTGGCAAAAGGGACGGTTTTCTATCACCACTTAACTCTGTGATAGAAATGCAACTATTGCTATAATTTATCAATTATATCTTGCTAAGGCAGTTGAACAATCAGCTGCCTTGGCGATACTGGCCCATATTGGCAAGACTGCTGGACCAGTCTGAGGGGATGTGTCTGTCTATCATGGCTAGCTGGTTCACACATGCGCAGTGGAACGGTATGCCCGGACCTTAATAAAAATAGGTAAATAGTTTCAAAAAAGTGAAAAAATGCTTTTTCGTGGCTAGTCGTGTAAAGAATAAATTGAGTCATATATCAATACATTCAATACATTTCATGAGCTCTGAGATGAGTTTTTTTTCACACATTTCCTGTGAAAACATTTTCAAGTACATGGTAGCATCATCACTTAAAGGTGGACTACAATGCAGCAGATTCCTCACCCCATTAATGTACTTAAAGCTGTAATTGACATTTCAATGAGGCACTAGTGCTCTATTTTTGAACAGCATACACATTACAATATGATATACAAATATACACGTGTGGATTAATGATCAGCTTGACTGTTTGTTGCAGTCTTTCAGCTCCCTGCTTCTCCATCGATCTCTTTCTTTGTCCGCAATGTACTTACTATATTTAGTGCTTCTCAATGTCAGGTTTTCATTTCACTCACTCAGCCCTTGCCTACCCATTTATGCGAACGATGTAAATGGATTCCTGAATGTCTTCCTTCTTCTCAGTTTTATTAAGATGTACATATAAGGTATACAGATAAGCCCTTTAAACTTGGTTATTAAGTTAGACATTTCTTCACAACACACAAGCCCTTTTTTGGCCACATTTGTGCCTTGGAAAATATTAGAAAAGAAACAATATTAGCAGCGGATTTCTGAAAGTAGTGACAGATCTGTATTTTAGGATTTAGAAGAAAATAGCTCAGAAAATCAGTCTTGGAATCTCATTAGGAATATGCCTTATAATCCATGAGGAAGTGACTGTACTGGACAGGGCTGTATAAAGATCAAATGTCAGAGACAATCATAATGGAACATAGAATCAGAGCCGTAACTTAGAATTCTAGTGCCCTGGGCGAGAAAGACAAATGCCGCCCCCCCTAGCCCTCAATTTTAACCAAATTAGCCTAAAATATTCCTAAATTGCGCCCCCCTTCAGCGTTGCGCCCTGGGCGGTCGCCCCTGTCGCACAGCCCTAGTTACGGCCCTGCATAGAATAAATAATATATATATATATATATATATATATATATATATATATATATATATCTATATCTATATCTATATCTATATCTATATCATAGGCTCATTCATTCTCTTTCAAGATACTTCAATAAATTGTGTGTGCTAGTCTGGGACTGTTTTTGTAAAATCCCGTGGGATAAGTGACCTCAATTTCACTGCTTGGAGTATTTTCGAGTCACCACATAGCGCTCTATAAATGTTGTTACATTAATTCCATCAGGATTCTATATTCGTATCACATCCAATAATGAGAAATCGGAACTCAGGGGAAAAGGAGGTGGGGTGGCAAAGGTGGCGATTCCCTTGTAATCGAGGCAACACAAAATGATGTCGAGAAACATTAACTGCAGATTGCTACAATTTATACAAAATTTTATCCAATTAGAAGGTTAGCAGGAAAGATAAACTCATTTTTCCCCTCAAGGCTTCACAACATTGCAGCACTGAAACTATCATTTCCTCAGGAAAGAGATGTAAGGTAAAGAAAAATGAGCTATATAATTTTGGGTGCACAAATATACAAACAAAATAGTTCCTATTACAAATAAAATCTAGGTAAATGGTGCGCCCGTTAAATCTGTTAAAATAATTTCCTAATTTCATTTACAATTATTAATTATATATTTTCAGGAGGGGGAGGGGGATTTAACTGATAATCTGTTTCTGTCTGCAAAGGGGCAAATTATAGATGTCTGAACAGCAGGAATAACTTTTGAGTATGGCGTTTCTTAAGTATGAAACATGGGTTATACCAATCCAGGAAAGAAGCTAATAAATAGACAATGCTTTAGTTAATCTTACCTTTTTACTTCCTTTTAATAAGGCTGCAATGTTTTTAAAAAAAATCTTGGTTTTCTGATGAAATATTTCCAGGACAAACCATCGGTGGTAGCCATTATTGCGACTACGAGTTACTTTGCTGGTATTAAGGGGGCAATGCGAGGACCCGGCGCCTGTATAATGTTTTTTACTTAGACTTACACATGGTTCCTCGCATCGCCCCCTTAATACCAGCAATGTATTGGTTGCCACTTTAAGTGGCGAACATCACAGTGACGGCTTGTTCGGCTGTCTGCGTTTATAATAACCTTGCCAGAAATGTTCTGTACAACTATTTCAGTAAGTCTCCATTATTTTCATGTCAGCATTACT
Organism: Mixophyes fleayi; assembly: GCF_038048845.1. NCBI lineage: Eukaryota > Metazoa > Chordata > Amphibia > Anura > Limnodynastidae > Mixophyes > Mixophyes fleayi. Next base: position 35,395,300 of record NC_134413.1, on the reverse strand, counting down.
AAAATCTGCATTTTAATGTCGCTGTAATTTTTGTCTGCACTTTTGCACCCCACCCAAAACCATATGTATCCATTGGCTGTTGCCCATCATAGGTATTTTTAGAAGCACATTAAATACAAATATTAATTTTGAAATTTGATGTAGTCTAGCAAAGGTGACACCCATGACATTGTTACTGAACGTTACAAAAAATGTTACTGAACCTGTAAGTTTAAATAAAGTAGTAAATAAAATCTAAATAGGTAAAACTCCATCATCACTAATCTAATGCTTGTTCATACCTAGGACTGTTGTATTAATGGAGAACATACATTACTGGATAAGAACTGCAGCATGTAACATTGAATTTAATGTACAGCAGACTTCTTTACTCTGCACTGGAGTGAACAAGGTCATTATGAATAATGAATTTGCAGGATACAGTAGGATTTTACCTGCATGTATGCTCTTTGAAAAGTGCACAGTTAGTCACAGATCATTGCCCATTTTGGATGCCTGAAGTGCACACACTAGTACATGCTAAAGCTCGTTAAACCAGAGACACTTAATGAAGCTTTTCTGATGCGGTGATCTTCAGTGATGGTGCTATAATGTGAATAGGGGAGGTACAATGACCACAGAAATACATTATTCTTGAATCACGGCGTGCTTTACAAGGGGCAGATATGCAGTCAGTGTGTCCAGACCACAATGCTTGTGAAGTGCAGATACAAGCCTTGTGTGAAGGAGCCCTAAATGTAATGAGGTTTTTAGGTGTTAATTACGGCATGCAAACTGATTTACAAACATATTGTGTGATTGAGTCCTAATAGAACACAGTGGCAGAGCTTTTCCAGCCACTATAATCATTTGATCCCATGGATTAGAGGTGTTTACTAAAGGGTACCGAAGGAAAGTCTTTATTGCATCAATCTTCAATATAACAATATGTGTGGAGGAGATATAGATCTGTCATAACAATGAACCACTTTTAGAAAAAAAATTCTCCTTCTAAAACGCAACAAAACATATATGTTGCAAAACTCAACAACATAAAACTAATAATGTAACATTGTTTAAAAAAAAAATGATGTTTGAGTTGCTTTAAATCAATGCTGCCCAACCTCTTAGACACAGGGGCCCTCATTGTTTGCTGGGGATTTTTTTTTATGTTGGAAAGAGGTGGAGGTCAGATATCATTGGTGGTGGTGGAATGGAGGGCGGGGGATTTGGGGGTAAGATTGCAGAAAAAGTAAGTAGAATAGTATATGCAATATGATGAGAAAGGGTACACTTTGTTATGCTGTTCATAGTGCTTTAACACAGCTTTTCACTGTATTTGTCATTTTTCTTAACAGCCTCTTGCCCGGCATTATAGACATACACCTATATTAACAGCCTCTTGCTCAACACCGTTTTATGGCATCCTATGTAGCCCTTTCCATAGCATAACAGTCTCATCCCTACCACGGTACCAGGCCGTTCATCGCAGCCCTGTGTCCAGTAGTAGCATTTCATGCCTACCATTATGCTAATGTGGTATATACTCTATACTGTTTTTCTGTGTTAACAATCAGAATTGTGAATGGCCACTGAAGCAACAGACACATTTGGCTCTACCCCTCCCATGGTTGACATTGGCCACTCCTTTGGGGGTAGTGTTTTTATTGGACAACTAGTAGCTCAGAGGGGCTCTCCACCCAAGCCCATGGCCCCCAGTACCATTACTTGCACAGTGACCACCATAATATGGAATCATAGTCTGTTTGGAGTCAGTGTGCGAAGAAGCTGATTGAACAGGCACATAGGTTATCTAGCAGGGTGCAAAAAGGTTCTCATACCCTCCAACTATCCTGGTGTTACAGGAAAGTCCTGATTTCCATAGCAAAAAGGGGTGGGTGTACACATACCTAGATGGAGTTGCTAAGGATTGGTGAAATGGCTTGGTGGAGATAGGGTATATTCTGGATGGTAAGATCTAGAGTGTTACAGCTTTCTATTTGTAATTTAAATTGTTTGTGGATGACCTTCTAGCCATCATGACCTGCTGAACTACAACAATGCAAATCCTTGTATATGAATTCAGGAGATATGGGCATCTCTCTAATTTTAGGCTAAATCAGTGTCCCTTAGTTTGAATATCCCAAAAGAATGGCTGCAGGGCTCCAATCCTGGCACCTATGCCAGATTCGATACCAGGGTATTGTTTTGTCCTCAGATATTTCCACATTATTCATCCTAAGTCTCATGCCTCTCTTAGACAAGGTCCAGAAAGACTTTAAGCAATGGAAAACACCAAAATTCATCTGGTTGGGAAGAGTTAATGTTGTAAAAATTAATATTCTTTACGTCATGCAGGCGATCCCGATTAAGCTTCTCCCAAAATTTCTTGTTGATTAGCAAAATATGATCAGTGACTATGCTTGGCGAGGTAACATACGCAGATGTAAGCATGATTTGTTATATCAATGCAACATGAATTACAGCTTCCCTGTTCTCATGCTACTACAAACCAATATGTCAGAGTTTGGACTGGGCTCAATTAGGGGGCGCAAAGCAAAGGAGGAAGATATAAAACTCATACGCTTAAATGTTTGTGCATATATTGTCTTGGCTCTAATAAACTACCGAAAATCTCGCACCGTACAATTGGTCCCACTTTAGAGTGCTGTAGACAGCTTTGTATTCGCACAATTCTCCCTTCTACATTGTCCCCTCTCACCCCCATCACACAAGTTTCCATGTGCATGTTTGGAGGTATGTTTTTTTTTTGAGATTTTATTGTGAATGGAGTTTCTCTTTATTGCAAGAATGATACAAATAAAAAGACATGCCAAAAATGGCACAAATAAAGACATGTGAGCCGCAATCTCCCTAAAAGCAATGGCTTAAATTTGTGTAACACAAATGAATGTGAACATAGGTTTGCCACACATTGGATTACACTGAGTTTTGGCCAATATCAGTAAAATGCATTGAATGGAATTATAAACATCACTTCAGAAGTGTTTTATTTCAATGTCCGGGTGTATATATCCTTAGCTGTCTCTGGGCACAAAAAAATACAGATGAAGCAAATAAGTGAAATAGTTAAATAATGTTTAGCTGTGTCTGGAGTGCAAGGACTAATTGACACTACAAAATTCCTTCTCAAATATAATCCACAAGCTCTAAATAGATTATAGCAAAGTAGCATATTTACTAAAAGGCATTGTTTAGGTCAGTAGCTCTTAATTCAAGCCGTCAGCACCACAAGCAGCACTCCTAATAACCAAACTGCTCAGAAACCTATAAATACGGGACCATAAATGATCCTTGAGAGCTACACTGAAAACCAATCATTTCCATAAATTAAAATGACATGTATTTCATATTTATAATCATGCTCCCATTAACTGCAAATACACTAATTTCTATCTGTGCCTCATTTTGACAACTTGCCACATATAAAATATGGCATACATTAGATTTGACAACATATACTTGTTGATAATGGACAGCTTTCTTCTTTAAAGAAGTTGATGAAATATTGAACCAGTGAGCCAATATAAATATAAAGCAATAACTCAGCATGCGTATGGGAGCCTGGGTATTACTTAATAAGCAGTTAATCAACAGCACACCATAAATCTATGAAAAGGTGCAAGAGCCGGGAAGAAAAAGGATCAATTCATTAGATTAAATGATCAAATTAAAAAAGATTAATTATATAGAGTGTGACCAGGTTAGACATTTACTAAAACACGTTGTGCAGATTCCTTTTGCTCTAAGAAAACAAGGAAAGAAAAAGCATAGGCTATGATGAATAGGAAATTTAAGGTATGATTTTCAGTGAAGTATTACAAAAACTATGAAATATGACATGGCGATGGTTCCAGATGATCGAGTACACCGATTCTCAAGCCTGTTTTTGATTTTACTTACACGAGTGTCACATGTTCTATGTGTGCACCTGTATATATAACTTTTATACGCGCTATTATCCTGCATATGGCAGTAAATTTAAACACTCACTTCCTGCCATATAAGCGCTGACCATCTGTATGAATGCTGTGATCATGATAGATGGCTGTAGTGGGGGTGGGAGGAGGGGTAGTTGGCAAAAAGACTAATCAGATGCCGCAAATTCTTGATTGGCTCTCTGACTCAAATCACTCACCCCCTTCCTCCAGTCCTGATTTCAGCTACGACTGCTACACAAACAGAAGAATAATAAAGCTCCAGGAAAAACAGCTGCAAGAATCAGCCCTCAGCACTCCGGCTAGGGGAGGCAACAGCTTAGTAAGGATCATTCCACATCAAACCAACATGGCTGACCGTTTCAGATTGTAATGAAATTTGGTATGATAAATGCTATCATGGGTGTAAAGAAAACCCCCAAATCTTAGGCTATGTACACTGAATTTGAAGTTATACGAGTTTAAAGTTGCACTTCTTTAATGAAAAATTTGCTTTTAACATTTATTTAAATTGCATTTGTAGCTCACCTGATTGAGCTAGAGATTTGGGCAAAGTCTCATTTTAAATCTCTTTTTATGGACTTTCATATAATAGATTGCATCATGGTTCAATATCAAAATTTTGATTTTCTCAAAAAGCCATATTTTTACATTTTTGAAAAACATCTCAAAAATTGTCCATGCTGGTGTTAATAAATTCCTAAAGCTTTATTTTCGGATAATGATGGGATCATATGCTACATGAGCTTTCACTTTGGACTATTTGTTAAAATAATGCAAATGAGAACTATCTAGGCCTGGTCATTACTTTCAATTTATCTCCTGTAACAATCCATTTGATGTATATTATGTACAATGACACAGTATGTTAATACTGATATATTTAAAACATTTGTGATAATTTTATGTCTTTCACGTATTATAAGAAAGCTTACTACAGATCATTACCATTTGGTGCTGCTGCTCTGGACGGACCCTCTTGCTCTTTCGAAGTGTCCCAAGTTGTTTTCTGCAACTGGCACAAACTTTTGCAACTTTTGGCATTTCAGAAAATAATTTACAAATCCATTCTGAAACAGTTCTCAACCCCTTCCTATTAGAAGTATGAGTATCATTTTTAAATGTGTTGAAACAATAAGGCACCTGTCACTTTCCTCCATCTTTATTTTTCTTTACTTTTCTAAACCAATTTAACTCCAACCACTGCTCTAAACCAATGTAAACACCACAGCAGGCTAGGACTGGGCTGCTGGGGAGTCGGGGAAATAATTCCAATGAGACTCTGCTGAGGGGTATGCTGATCATATGCTGAGCTCTGATTGGAGGAGCCCATCACAAGCTCTTCTGACTCGTGGACATCAGCAGCAGGGTCATGGCTGTGCCTTCCCTTCTCAGCCTGGCCGGGTGATTAAGGCTTCCTCTTATGAGTACAGTGTTGCTCCCAGTCTGCAGTCTTCCTCCCTCCCAGCACCCCTTCTTCAAGCTGCTGTTCCTCCCTGCTCCCAGCACACATTCTCCTAGTCTGATACTCCACTGTAATTAAACACAACATTAAATACTCCGCTTTTTCAAATGTGACACAAATGGTCCACGGTTATGTAAGGTTTGGGTTGGCTTAAATTTGTGACCATGGGGCTTTTCTGCACTATTTAAAGCCCACCCAAACCTATCCAGTCCCTGTAAAAGGTGGGCCTATTCAACACAATTAAAGTGTCTTTCCATATAGAGCAGGCTTGTCCAACCTGCGGCCCTCCAGGTGTTGCGAAACTACAAGCCCCAGCATGCTTTGCCAGTAGACAACCTGTTGATAGCTGGAAGGGCATGCTGGGACTTGAAGTTTCACAACATCTGGAGGGCCGCAGGTTGGACAGGCCTGATATAGAGTATCTTTCCACTTAAGTTTGCACGTCTGTGCAGAACTGGGAGCAGGTGCTGTCTGTAGAATCTCGTTCCCAAAGACACCTGAAGAGGAACATGCATTCCATGAAGTGAACTGGAAAAAATATTGTTTTGTTGATTTTCTCAGATGTGTAGCGCCTCAAGAAATACAATTTTCATGAATCACGCAGAACTGAAAGCTCCTGTATCAGATGATCTCATCATGATCCCAAAATAAAACTTTGGGGATTTATTAACAACAGTATGAACAATAAGAAAATCAAAATTTTAATATTGAATATTTTATATTTTCAATTTTTATTGAAACATACTGCTGTATTATATATCAAATAAAAACCCATATAAAGAGGTTTAAAATGAGACCTTGTCCAAATCTCTAGCTCAATCAGGTGAGCTACAAATGCAATTGAAATAACCATTAAAAGCAAGTTTTTCATAAAAAAAAAAATGCAGCTTTAAAAAGGCATATAATCTCAAACTCAGTGTACATAACAGCCTAAGATTTGAGGGTTCTCTTTAAACCCATGGCAGCATTTATTCTACCAAATTAAATTGAAATTAGAGAATGTAAGGTAGAATTGTGTTGATTTGATGTGGAATGACCTTAAAGTATACAATGTAGGTACAAGAGCAGCTTTAAGGTTCCATTGCCTGCACTGGACACTATATGCCCCACTGTTATTGGGAAAAAGCATCATATACACTTAGAAATCAAACACTGCACACAAATATTTAGATTTTCTAAAATTAAACTAACGCTCAAGATTATGTCACAATATTTAATATATGAATATTCTATTCCTCATGTTAAATATGCTGCTTAGTTTAGCAATTTGTCTTGGCATCAGACAAAGAATAAAAATGTAATGAAAACATTATAATGTCAGTTGGCTACAAAATTGACTGTACCAGATGCACCTTAATTTTGTAAATTGAACAGACATTAAAGCATAGACAACGGATAATAATGAGATAAAGAGAATGAAAGGTATCCTTAATTGTCATTCAAGGAGTTTATTTTACAGCACTCAATTACAGCACATTAGCCATACATTACAAGAAACCCTAAATGGAAAATACAGTCACTATTTGGCATTAAAATAGATATAATCTGTCCATTATTAAGATGCATATTTTACATTAATTAAACAGAGTACTTATAGTGAACAAAGTACACCATGCTCTCATTTCCTACTATGGAGGAGACTGCAATGTTAGGAAGGATGAGCTTTTCTAACACTGCAGACAGTGAGTGCAGGCCAGCTTGGCAGACTTGCTTTGCAGAAATGCATTGCATGGATTTGTAGACAGGGCAAGGGTATTGATGAAACAGCAGATTAACAGACTGCAGTCTCAACTTTTTCACCTGTATCTGATCCCATTAGGACACTGTCCAAAAGATGTGGGAGATCCTGTAATGCAGTGGGGAGGCAATACTTAGATTACCAATACTGATTGTATGTGACTTCATTTACTTTTCTCTAAATACCTATTTTTCAATATGATATGTGACAAAGAGACAATGGCTTCTACAATAACAAAGGCAAATTATTAAAATGGTCTTTTTCGCATAAGACATTTTTAACATAAATAAGCAACATCACCATACTCACATACCATTACTATAGCACATATTTTGAAAGTTAGATGTATCTGTATTCTCTTTAACATACCCAGACTGTGGTGCAGTATTGGATGACTGGGACACTACCTGCTAAATTTGTCCTGCCCTAATTATCTAAGGTGATTTCCCAATCTGTCAAAGTGTATTTTCTGGTCTCTAGAGCAGATCTCTGGGTTACTGACTTTGCCCGAGACATGTCCCATGTGGATGTACAGTCAATACTTCCTAGCTGCAAAAGACTCTCCGGCTCCTTTGGGGGCAATTACCTGGCTGTAAAACAAATTCTGATCGTGCATCGATACAAATTACTTTAAAGCACATGACCAAACATACTGTGGAGACTCCCTTCATACAATGTACGTCAGAAACCCTCATTAAAGCAACAACGCCTACGTAATTCCATAATCCCTTGCAGCTAACGGTCCATTAAAGCTCTAGATGGAAGACAATTATTCCATATCTGTATAAACAGCAATACTGTTCCAGTATCTGAGCATGAAGAGTTCCACTATCATACCCTGGTTATTCCCAGATACAAGTTTAAACCAATGGATTCGAGACCAAAATGCAAAAACATAAAAAGCACACAAACATAAGAAACAAGTGATCCAATAAGAAGGTATTTTATGTCTGTCTGCTGTGTGCCTGAGTGCAAGGTTGTCAAACATATAAGGCTCTGATTATTGCAGTGTTTTTCAGTAGGCTGGCAGGTTCAAGCCTGGTGTGCTTAAAAAGATACTTTCCCCCAAAGACTTCAGTTCTAACAAGTTTCTGAAGCATTTGGATACATTTTTTGAATGTATGAAGCATCTGATTTCTATAAGGAGAATTAACAGTCATCTCATTTGTATATTATAGGTTTAACAGTTTTGTACAAAATGCTTAACGGTTGATGATATAACCATAACCCCTTAATCTTCTCCTTGACACTATTATATAAATAAAGGATACCACATGGAACTTGTTGGCAAATAGAAAGTTGTTTATTTAACTCAGTAAATATGTTATATGGTGGAGAGAGAACACTGTAAACAGATCAGCAAAGGTTCAATGCCAATCTGGATGTCTCAGATCGGGTCACTTACCCTCTGAACATCAATACTTATACACCATTTTACCTGAGCGCACCATTTGTCTTTAACCGGGAACATGAATCCCAGGCATTTCAAACCAGAACCCTTCTGGGCTAATCGTAACTCAACCACAAGCCAGCTGGTACTTGCACCGAACTAAAGCAGACTCTTCAAAGGGAACAGGTTTCAAACGCCTCACTACAAGTAATGTATGCTCCAGAACCTTGCTTGTACAGTGTTCTCCTGCAAAACCAAAGGCTGCACCAGCTGCAGGGCCATGATCATATATATAGAGCTCATGCACCACAGAGCTTCACACACCATCGGGTCTGCAGAAGAACCTGACCTAGAGAACAGAGCTTGTGCACTACAGAGCTTCACACTCCATTGGGTCTGCACCAGAACCCCACTTAGAAACGGGGTAGCACTTCCCCCACTACCAACACAACCAGAAGGAAAGTGAACTCCATAGAACAGTTGGGAATGGGAGGAAAAGCAGCTTACCCTGGATCCCAGAGAGCAAGATCACTTAACGAACCACTTAGTGAGATCCAAACTAGTTATGTACACAAACCTCAGCTTTTAATTTCCCTCAGGCTTATTCCATCCCTCAGTTCTAATTGCTTAGCAACAGCTTGAAGTCCAAAAACACCAGCTTAAAGGGCCTCTCCACTCAAATTGTACTTTTACGCTAGTGTATTTAGAATATGGGTATGAACAATTGAAAATACCATACTTCTATACTGCTCACAAAGCTCCAGCAGCTCTTGCGCTGCTTACTGCAGACCTCCAAATGGTGTTTACATATTTGGTTTTTCTATAGAAGAATACATTATAACCTGACAGCATTCTGCACAAGAACACACCATGTGTACATCAATGGAAATCTGGGCTTATGCACTAAGAGGCTTCCAGCTTCTTCTAAGAATGAACATTGGGCCTAGAGCATGCATGTCAGCAACATGAGGCAGCCATAAGTGAGAATACCATGTTCTTAATACATGCTCACAGTGCATGTTCTGGCATGCAGTCTTACAATGTTGTCAGGTTGCTAATTAATAATTACAGTGGATAAACGCAGTCAGGAGCAAAACAAATCCACTGAACACTCAATTAAAGAGACTTCGTTCCACCTAATAAAATAAATTTTACCCAAAAATACAGTGCAGAGAAAATGTCAAGAATGCAATATATTTTTGAAGAATACCATCCACCTAGGTGACATCTGACGGCATAAAACCCCCAAAAGGTAACCCCATTACAGTGGATGAAGGCAGTAAAAAGCTGAAAATATGCTGAACACTCATCTAGGTGACAAAGCTCCAAATAAAATTATTTCTAGCCAATGTAGAAAATTATAAGAATTCAATATATTTTAATGAATACGTTCCACATAATGTGATTTCTGACTGCATACACAAATAAGGAGAAACACACCCAATCCAAATAATTTATGAACGGAAAGGCAATTCAGAATGTTTACAAATCTTTAAATCTAGTTTTCAAACATAGCAGAAACAAGAAGACTAAAAGGGGGGGGGGTACAGAAATAAGAGGGGATAAAAGGAGTAAGCAAAATATACTAACATCTCAGAAAGTAGAAATCAATGTTTGCAAACATAAATTAATGTAAAAATAAGGGAGTAAGAAGAGAAGAGGGGAATGGAAAGAGAAAACAAGGAGGGGAAGAAAGGAGGGAGCAGCATAATCATGAAAAGGAGGGGAGGAGGCCTCATGCTGTTCAGTCCAAGGGTCCGAATTGCAGAAAAAATAATTTGCAGTGGAATGGATGATGCTGGAAATAAATTCCATGTGACAGACCTGTCAGGTCTTATTGATAATAGAAACAGTGGAAGACGGTTCTGGATTCTTCCAGCATAGGGCAATCTGACATTTAAGTGGGTGTTATCAGTTTTTGCGTGTTTTTCTTTTTTTTTCCAACAATAGTTTTTATCATGTTTTTTGAATTACAAGGGTACAGAAAGAAAAGAAAAAAGGAAAATTGGGGAGAAAGGGGATGGCAGGTGGCCCAGCAGGAGGGAAAAACATGGGGTACACCTCTTGTGCGTGTTTATTAATATCTGGGATGGGACGGGGTAACAAGGATTAGGATAATGTTTCTGGGATTATTATCAAAGTAATATTTGAATTATTTTTTGGGGGACGGTGGTGTCGCAATAGTAAGCGGTAGAAAATGGAAATAAAGCCTGTGGAAAAGGACCACCACGTACAAAAGGACACTAGTGAGGAGTATTAGTGAATGCTGATGTGAGTACAGTGAACGGCGTCATAAAAGTGCCTAAGTTATAGCTATTGATGAAATCAGGATTGAACATCAGCAAATATGGGGGGGGACTAGAGCAAGGAGGTTCAGCCACACACGTATTGGGGGATGAAGGTAAAAGAACACAGTGGGTGAGATGTGTGGCCCTAAAATACTTAAGAAAATGTGAAATACCCAGACCCCCTTCTTGAATGGGCTGATGAAGTATGTGCAGACAGATTCCTGATTTTATCACCGACCAAATGAATTTGGTAGCTATTTGTTGGAGCATTTTAAAAACAGTTGAAGGTACTTTAAGGGGGAAAGAGTATGAAAAAGACGAGATAAAACAATTATACCAGTCCAGGATAGAGTAAGCTTGTCCCATTTACGTCTACAAAATTTAATCCTAATAAAATAAAAAATAATCTCAAAACTAAAATTGTATAATATACATGAAGAGCATATTAGTCTTCTACACTGTAATAGTTCACTCTCTCCTTGAAAGGGGAAATCAATTGAGGACTTAAATTGATTTTGTTAAAATGAGTATGTATTGGGTGAATTAATTAAGCTGCTATCATCAAACCTTATTTTCTTTGATCTGCAACTGACATATTTAAATAACTGGGAGGGTAAGATTTGGTCAAGTCAGCACTACTACTAAGTTCACAGACATTCACATACACAGAAACCCATGTACCTTAACTGAATGGAAATGAAAAAGCACGATTATTTATTGCCATATAAAAGATTGCTATAAATAACGTTCCAAATATATTATAATAGAAACATGCACGCACACACATATACATATACATATATATATATATATATATATATATATATATATATATATATATATATATATATATACACATACACACACAATATATATATATATGTATCACAACACCTAGAGAGCCAAAGGTTGGCCAGGCCTGATATAGAGGGAAAGGAATCCAGCTGTTTGTCCTGTTATGCAGAGTGGTGTGTGACCTGATTTCAGCACTCCATTGGACATCTACACAGATAAGCTTAAAAGATCTTATTTCTGGTACGCACATATATACACAAGAGTGGCTGGGGTGATTTTTTTTTTTGATCAACCACTACACTTTGTTCTCTGGTTTACTTCTAATATTGGTGTCAACGATTAGCTGGGTTTTGGACCTGTGTAGTCCTAATATGCACCTTTGACATTTTCAATATAACACTACACTATTGTGCGCGTCCTCCTTTATTCTTTTTTAGATTATTTCCACGCTACACCGCTTGGTATATGGAGGATTGGCAGCCGCCTGCACAGGGGAAGTGTTTATAAGAACTTTCAAAGGACTTTTGTATATCATTATATTTTGATATTATTTACTGCTGGTAATTTGTTGAAAAGCCATTATGTATCTTATTGTTCTTATATTTATTTGTCTATCTATATCTATATCCATATCTATATCTATATCTATATAATGCTCAGGCTCGGTTCCCCGAGAACCGAACACACCTGAACTTAGCAGATCCGAGTATCGAGCCATCTCGGTACTTTCAGAATTGAAAACGAGGCAAAACATCATTATTACGTCGTCGGATCTTGCGAGTTCTGGATTCTATAAGTACTGCCCTCCACGGCGATCCAGCGCCATTTGAAAGAGAGACACAGAAGGGGTAGCACAGTTATTGGCAGTCTCTAAAGCAGTTGGGCAACGTCATAGGTAGAAAAGAGGAGGGGTAGCAGTGTTCTTCAAAGTCTCCAGTGACATTCAGGAGAGCTCCACTGCTCCATTGCTAATTGTCATTGCTGAAATAGAATTAATAGGTCTGGCAGGCTTGGTTTTCTAAATCTACAGTGATATAATGTACTGTGTTATATAGGCAACACACAAAATGGAGAGCTCCATTGCTAATTGTCATTGCAGAAATACAAATAAAAGGGCTGGCAGTCTTGGTGGAAATCTGCAGTCACCTTGTACTGTGTTATATAGGCAACACACAAAGAGGAGCGCTCCATTGCTAACTGTCATTGCTGAAATAAAAATACTAGAGCTGGCAGGCTTTTCTTCTGAATTTGCAGTCAAATTGTAAGGTGTTATCAAAATGGATTCACAGCAGTACAAAGAGGAGCAGGAGCACCAAGCAGCTGCTGGCACCAGTCATGATGATAGCAATCCCTCTACGTCATCTGGTAAAGTCTATGTTAAAGTGCATAGTATTTGAAAGTCAGGGAAACAAAAATGTAAAAAAAAAAAAACACCTTTCACCTTGGTCAAGAAAAAAAGACCTGTAATCCAGGCAAAGTTATCTGCAGAAAACAATAAAATTGCCAACATGCCATTCTACACACGCAGTGAAAAAAATGAGGCCTTCGCCTTTTTCTATGAGTACTAGTTCTGCAACTGTCACTGAGGCATCTTCTTGTAAGGTCAGTCGTGACCAAGCAAGACCTTGTCATTAGGATTCCAAAAGTGGTGTCCAAATATTTTTACGTGCAAAAGCCGAGCTGGAAGAAAACAGTAAGGCATTAGAGGAAAATGTATGTTCAGATTCAGAAATGACTGTTAGGAACCCCTCCAGCCAGTACAGCAAAACCCAGAGTCTGCTCTGAAGTCTGGTGTTCACTGTTGCCCCTAGTGGTGGGGACAGACTTGGCTGCAGACAAACAGAGGGTCGTGAGATGTGTACTGGTCAAGGAGAACCCAGGAAGAGAGTGCTATGGCAGACAGCAGCGTGGGGTCCAGGCAAGGGTCAGCCGAGAGAAGACAACGTATCCAGGGAACAAACCAAGGTCAGGGGCCACAAGCACAGGTTCTGAGTCCAGAGACAGGCGTATGATCGGGGTCACAAGCAGAGGTTCAAAATCCAGGTTCAAGCAATAGGTCAGGGTCAGAAGCAGAGGTACAAAGTCCAGAAACAGGCAAAGATCATACACAGTAGTTCAATCCAGAAGGTTTACACCAAACAGCACAGGAGCAGGTTAGCAGACAGGGAACTGGAAGCTATAACCGGCAGTGAAGCTCAGACCTCACTGCCTTAAATATTCCTGAGAGCCAATCAGGACAGAGGAGAACAGGGCTGACAATCAGTCTCAGGAGGCTGCTAATTAATTACTAGCTAGAACTGGCATAGGTAATAACCAGGAAGCATGTATAAAAATATAATTGATCCAGATTAAATCATATGAGAGCTCCCCCTGGAGTTGGAAGATGTCCCTACACCCTCCTACATCTCTGCAACAAGGATAATCTCAAAGAATAAAAACAGAACATAGAAACTAGAGCATGTGCCGGGCTGCTAGATCACGCCAGGATGCGGCGTACCGTCACGGCTCGTGACAATGACACAAATACCTGAGGAGAGTCTATCCACGATTGCAATCCTGACCATTCTGATAGTGTACCTATAAAGAAGGCCCCTTTCAGCATTTCTGCAGATGTGTGCATGAACAGCCCAAGTGTAGATGGTGATACACAAAGGGAGGATGCCACTTTGGAATTGGAACAGGATGAGGGGGGTATTTGTGTAGCCAACGAGGGCACTAATGAGGATGATGATGAGAATGATGTTGTTTGTGCAAGTCCTGCACCGCTGGAAGCAGTTCTGGCACGTGATAAGAAGGCGGCCACTGTCATGCCTGGACATAAGACCAAAAATCCACCTCTTATGTGTGGAATTATTTTTACCCAAATCCTGACAACAGATTTCTTGCCATTTCTAACGTTTGTAAAGCCACAGTAAGTAGAGGTAGGGACCTTAACCATCTAGGCACCTCATTCATGTTACGCCATTTGAAGCGACTTCATTGCAAGCTGTTGGGAAAATCAGAAACTTATGCTGCAAAAATAACGACAAGCAGTCCATCATCAGCTAGGTCCCTTCTCTCAGCTAGATCCCGACGTCTGCAATCTACACCCACAACACCGTCCTCATCAATATCCTCAGTAGCGATCAGTTAGTCCTGCATCCAAGTTGGTAAGGCTAGATGACTCCTCCACTATCCTGGATTCCTCAGAAGAATTCTTGAGCGTTAGTCCCACTGCTGCTGCTGCTGGGGGTGAATCTTCATCCCAGAAGCAGACCAAGGAGAAGACTACTAGTAGTTTACAACAATTGACCGTTAAACAATCCTTTGCAAGAGGAAACAAGTATGAAAGCTGTCACCCAGTCGCTAAGCGGATCACAGACACATGACGACTATGCTAGTAGTAGATCTGCGTCAAATATCCACTATTATTGTAGCTGGGTTTAGACAATTACTTGAGGTCTTGTGTCCACGTTACCAAATTCCATCACGACACCATTTCACTAGAAAAGCTATTCCTCACCTCTACCAGAAGGTTCGTAAAAATGCAATTATTGGGCTACAAAATGCCATTCTACTCACTGTACACTTAACCACTGATATGTGGACAAGCAGAACTGGGCAAACTAAAGATTATTTGACTGTGACAGCCCACTGTGTTGGTGATTCATTTTGGCGACTGTGCTTGATCCTCGGTTTAAGAGCCATGTCTTCTCTTTGTTTCCAACTGACCCAGATCTGAAGAGATGCAGGGAGCTCCTGGTGAGCAAGATGACAGCTCAAGTGTTACGTGACAGGACGGCGTCTCCTCCTTCAGTTTCGCACTCAACTGCTGCTAGGAAAAAAACTTAGCTTTCCCAAGAGACCCAGGGATGATGCAGATGACTCTGCACAACATTTTGACATCTGGTCTGGTCTAAAAGAACTGACCAAAAGACGTGACACCTTTGCCGTAAGTCCACCTGATCCTATCCAAAGGATGGTGGACGATTATTTTCACGACAGCATAGAAATAGACACATCAGACAGTCCCTTTACATATAAGGAGGAAAAAAAGTGAATTTGGAGACCCATGTACCAACTCGCTTTGCACTGCCTAAGCTGCCCACCCTCCAGTGTGTACTTGGAAAGAGTTTTCCTCACAGCCGGGACCCTTGTCAGCGATCGGCGTAGGAGGCTACTTTCTCAAAATGTGGAAAAGATGATGTTCATAAAAATGAACTTCAACTTTCACAAGGAAGGCCTTTCCCGCCAATTACATCAAAATACTGAGACTTCTGTAATGGTGGATTCCAGCTGTGGTGAATTAATAATGGGTGAGGATAATGTACAAACTGATGAGGGTGAGGGTGAGGCTGAGGATGATGACAACAACAACGTCTTTCCACAATAGAGTTCATTAACAGCACTGTTACCTTAGGTTCCTTAAACCCATTGTTAGCTTGTTTTGTGGGGGGCCAAACAAACCAAGCACTTCAGCCACAAGGAGTGGCACTTTTGTGGCTGAAGTTAAAGTGTGCATGTCCTTGGTGGGAGGGTCCAAGGACAATTCCATCTTGCACCACTTTTACTTTCAGCTACCGCTGTGTGCCAATGTTACCTACATGTGCTATATACTGTTGTGTGCTTAGCCAAAATCTTAGACATCCATTGATGATGCAGATGACTCAGCACAACATTTTGACATCTGGTCTTGTCTACTGTAAAAGACTTGACCAGAATTAGTGACACCACTGCTGTAACTCCACCTGATCCTACTTTCAACATCCAAAGAATGGTGGAGGATTATTTTTAATTTTTTTGAACGGTATAAAGAGAACAGTTTTATTAACAAAGAACAACGTTGTTTGCAGAAGTAATGCAAGCATGGATGTCTTAATAGACGTGTATATGTTTTACCTTCCACTTTGCTGCTGTTTCATAAAGTGTTTATAATCTGCACTTTACGTCAAAGGTACCTAACTATATTATAATTTTATGGGAATTGGGGCTGATTCGAAGCTCAGTGATGAACTTGCTTTTTGCTGTGAATTACAATGGCTCTTTTTGGTACATTGCCTGGCACCCTGGAATGGTGTGGGTCTGATAAAAGCACGCATCCCGGGGGGGTCAGCGCTTGTCGCCATGTATTAGCTGTAGAATTATTATATGTATCATGGTGTGTGAATAATATATATATATATATATATATATATATATATATATATATATACACACACACACATACATACACACACCCCACGTGATATCATGAGGCAGTTTGACTGTTTTACCTTGACTGCCGTGACATATCATCAATATACAAACAAACAACCCAACATGGATTTATTGTGATCTTTCACAGTAATTAATATATATCTTTCACATACCACCCAAATGACTCAATTAAGGCAGGATAGTCACAATTTGAGGGCTCTGTCCAGCTGTCCCACCCACAGACACCTTCGCCCTATCGATTAAAAGGTTGGGAGACATTACTTGTTGCTCTGCAATAAATGTGTGTTTGGAGGGTGAGGAATAAAGTGCAACCTAGCACTTCAGGAACACTAGGCATGCACCCGGGGTGTTACCACACCCTCACTGTGACATAACCACTCACTATTCCACCATCTGTCCTGATTCAAAGACAAGCAAAGTTGGGAGGTATGCTTTAATTCTAAAGTTGGAACTAGCAGCTAATTAGATTATGACAAAAATGTATCCTTGTGTGTACATACGTACATTCATATACAAAAGTCTTATGTAGTGTCTGTCCAAACACTTTCCAAAAAAAGTGATGGATCCAGAGCGTATAACAAAAAGCACTACTGCCTGTACTGTGAGAAGCCAGTTTCAAAAAAACTCAACATATTGAGCATGTTCATGGCAATGAGACTGAAGTTGCAAAGGCACTTCAAATTCTCAAGTACATAAAGGAAATGCGCATACACTATTAACATCTTAGTAACACAGTAGCAACTCCATAGTAACAAGGACAGGGCGTAGAGTTCTGATTCCATGCAAGTAACCAAGAAATTATGCAGTTCCCTTTGGCTTCATGCATTGTGTCAATTGCCAAAGCTTGTTTGCAAGAAAATACCTGTGGCAACACAAAAGTGCAACAAACCCAAATTTGGAAAAAACAGAGTCCAGTCTCTGTGTGCCTTTGCGAGGTCTGCTCCACCTGACATCAATGATGGGTTTTGGAAGCTTTTGAATTACATGACCCAAGATGAAAATGACAGATGCATTGTACAGATGGGACAGCTTCTCCCTTAGCAGGTTGGATCAGATATTGGTACATCCATAAGAAACTTTAAGAAATGGAATGGCTACTGTTATATACCAAAAGAGTTACCCCTTTGGAGAAAATGAAAGAGTTTATCATTCCATTAAACTGTTTGCATGTAGTGAATGCAATGAAACTTGTAGCTGGCTACAACAACGCAACTAGTGCCTTCAAGATTCCCTCGCTGGCCCTGAAGGTTGGTCATGACTTGCAAAAGATTTAGAGAATTATGGAATGCTGAGGAATGATGGAAATATGTACTGCTATAGTGGAAAATGCAGTAAGGAGACAAGATGGAATGAGCTGATATCATCTGCTGTCTTAAAAACTCAGTCATAATGGAACATACCTCAGCTCTAACCTTTCTCTGAAGATACGAAAAAAATGCACTTGCAATTCAAAGAGAAACAGCAGGCCAACCACAACATTTTATCCACAGAGCCATTGCGTAAAATCTGGGCATTGCTTACAATGGTCACGCTGGCATGGGTGACCTTATTTAATTGAAGAAGAGAAGGGGAAGTTTAAAATATGCTAGTAACTACTTTACTTAGGATCTTCATACAGATGTTGCTTTCTGAGCTTGAGAAGAAGCTTTGTCACACTACTAACACAAGCAATGCAAAGAGCAAAGGGACTTCTTGCAGAGAAGGGTGAAGATTGTGGAATTGCCACTAAAAATGTTTGCATGTTTGCAAGACCAGCTGCTTTGCCACGTTTCAGAGGCTCTGAGTGTATTTGCTCAGGAGTGTGGCATGTATTCTGTCAACACTTTTTTTTCACACGAGGGACAATATAAGAATCCGACAACACAGGACAAATGCACAACCAAAATTTCAAAAAGTTGGTGTATACTTTGGTACTTAAAATAAAATGTTTACCCTGTGCTTCTCAGGTTCATCTGTAATGTTCATTTCTGCTTTCTTTAAGGTCATAAAGTGGAAAAAAACACCTGGAACAGAGAAGAGATCAAAGCTACGGAGAAGCACACAATGAAGTTTATTCAGACATACAGGGTGCCGGTAAAGCATGATAGTGTCGCATGCATCATGGCTGAACCATCCTCACTGAAAGATCTGAACTGCTTAGATGTGAAATTTTACATTAAGAACCGGATAACAACTATAACTTAATCAATACACAGTTGCTAAATATTCACCTTGAGGTAGTGAGTATAACCTGCTTGACCAGCCATGGCTAGGTGTCGGTGTGTGTATTTATGGATGTCCTCAGAAGGCCGAATACATAAAACTATCCCCACAAGACAGTGAGATGTCAATCTTCTGTTTCAGGGCAAATTGAAAAACTCAAGTGATAACTGTGGTTACAAACAGCTACACATACCTATGTGATTGGCTTGTTGAAAAGGTATTAGGAAGCGGGTATCCCTACGAGGCATGATCCAGACACGGGTCTTCACTATGTCATAAAGACGTGTGTACGCGTGTGTGTGTGTGTGCGTGTTTGCTCCATCCCCAGCCAGGATCTAATAGGGCAGAGAACTAATTGCATCAGCTGCAAACTTGCACATTAGTCTGAATCACAAAAGTTTTATCTTCACTAATTTCCAAATCATATAATGGTCTGGATAAATGCGTTATAAAGCTATGTTAAGTGTGTACTTTTAGGGCACTTTTATTCCTCTGGGGCAGAGACCCCTGTGATACCAGGCCTATAGCAGTCACATGGACAGCTATCTACTATATAAATGCCTAGTGGCGTGTGTGGGAAAATAAAACCCAAGCTGCAGCGCCACCTGCTGGGCAGAGTTATACACTGACCTATATATTTCTTGAAGGAGAAGTGACAGTTGGGAGTGGTTGGTGGTTGCCGGGGGTGACAGTGGGGAGTTTTTAACACCTTAAGTAGCTTGATGAAGGATGTGGCGATGAAGATGAAGGATGAGGTGATGGAGAAAAATGATGAGGTGGTGACATGTGGACAAAACCACGTTAAAAAAGGGCGCTTGCATCGGGAAGTAACGCTCTTCCCCTGAGGAGGCCTGGGCTAGGCCCAAATGCATGACAAGAACCTTTTTAACACCTTAAGTAGCTTGATTTGACTAGAATGCATGAGTATCATGCACGGGTTAACTTGTGGCTATATATATGGCTTTGTCCCTGAGGATTTATTTACAGGGTATAATGATTTTGTATTACATGAGATAAAAACAATATAATCCAACATGAAAAAAAGACCCAGTGAAGGTCAGAATGTTAACAACAAAGGTTAGCTTACTGTATTAAGAAAAATGCTGCATATTAAAAAGTTGAAAACAACCAAATATAAAAATGAGAACCATTACAATGACAAGCCTAAGCCATACTTGCCAACTCTCCTGGAGACTCCCAAATTCCAGGTAGGTTTCCCGGACTCCCAGGAGATTAGGAGATCACATCTGCCCACTTCCTAGTGAAGTGGGCAGAATTAGAGCCAAAATGATGCAGCATTTTGGCCCCACCCCCACTGCAATATGACATATTTACGTCATTACATCGCAGAAGCGAGACTAAAATGAAGAGATTCACAGAGACCCCCCCCCAACTCCCCCCTATTAGTGTCTCCCGGATGCCAACTACCTACAAGTTGGCAAGTATTGCCTAAGCAGATAATAGTTTTTAACATATACTGTAGTGGTAAAAATAGCCAAAATATAATCAAATTCGATAATCTGTGCAACTATAACACATTTCTTTCTTTTAAGCAATCGTGTATTATCTGCACAGAGACCACATTTTGTACCCTGTACTTGGGGGGGGGGGGGCTAACTCAACTCTGGCAGCCCATTAGGAACATTTTAAAGGAAAACAATACAGGCGGCCCAGTGACCCAACCCAAGGCAGCCCACTATGGGACCGGCCCGGGGGGCATATGCCCCTGTCCCCCAGCCCAGCCTGACCCTGCCTGTACTGTAGTACATAATGCGGAATATAATAGAAGTATATTTTTCATCATTGCAATCATTCTGATTATAAGCTGGAAATTTCATATCTTATATTATGCATATTTTATCTTTTGCATACCTACATTTGAAGTTAATTCAATTATTCTCTGATTAAAATTAATATCCTCTTCATATCTTCTGACCTAGAAGGTTAATTATGTGCTGGAATTCATCAATACATTTCTAATTTTAATTTGGATATTTGGTGATTGTTTATTTCTGGTTTCCCCTAAGAAGCTCTCTTTCCATTACTTTATTCATGTCACTTGTATGCATGTACCAACCTGCATTCACGCTTGGCTTTCTAGGCAGTTATGACTGGGCACTACACATTGTTCTAAAACAGATCAAGAATATTTGGGGCCTATTTCACAAGCCTCAAATTCCCACTGCAAATTTAAGTACCCATTCTATTTATAACTAGGTGATTGCAGCAGATATCGGTCCCACTGTTATCGTAGGCAATAGCAGTGCCCATAGGTCTCTAGTGATTTAACAACTTGTGGTCGATGGCTAATGTCATCTGAAGATTGCATTAGCCACTGAAGTCTATTAGCAGAGCATTGCGGTAGAGAGATCTTCGGATCCCTCACCGCAACTTACCTGCTCTGCAACTTACCAACTCACCTCTATGGTGTCTAGCAGTGACCATAGAAGAGATAGGAAATAGGTGTTCGTGGGGACAGTCATTTATCGTGACTGCTGTCCCGGCAGAACATTTTTAATAAAACGTCACAATCTTTTATTCCTTATCAATGCGATAAGAAGTGAAAATGACTATGCCAACGGTAATTGTTAAATATGCCCCATAAATACATATTGTGATGAAGTTGGTATTCACACCAGAATAGCTGAATCAAGTGTCCAATTTTTTTGCAAGGATGGTAAGGACAGCAGCTTGTCAGCACATGCGACACCTGTAGCCATTCAAAGTCACTGCCCACCTGTCTATGTTTAGACATGTATCTACTGTCTAGTTTACGGCCAACTAACTGGCTTCGGTCACCCCGCCCACAGCAAAAAAATTGTTATTATCCTCCCAAGCACTAACCATCAAAAAAAAAATAAACTAATTACACCCATGTGGTGCAGCTGTGTCAGAATCCCAAAGAGTCTGTAGCTGCAGACTCTTTGGGATTTCACCTGTTCCTATGCAGCAGAGGTGTGGCAAATAACCCTCAACATTTCCACTCATTTTCCCCTCACGTCCCATTAGTGATGTGAGGGAAAATGAGCAAAGATTTTGAGGTGATGTCCAGTGTAACCTCATGGTCAATTGAATTGCCCCCAGAGAATTCAATGGGTCCTCCCCTAATTTTATTACATCCAATGCAAGCACCCTGATATTTGCATGGTATAGGATATTCAGATATTCTAAATAAAGACCCCCCACCCCCGGTAAACATGGAGGGCATCCCTACTGACAAGATTTCTTGAAAAGATGTGATAGTACTCGCATGCCGTCCTCCAGCTATTTCACTTTGTCCTTCACTGTCCTAGACATATCAACCATTAAAAGGCCTGAAACCTCTATTTGGTGTGAATTTTAAATTTCCTATTTTGCTACAAATATGTATACTTTTTTTATATACACCAGTGGCGTTTTATGAATGCAGAGGGCCAGTGCAAGAGTAAAGTTTGGGGCCTCCGATACAAGCAACAATAAAGGTTACAGGCTGTTTTCAATATATAACAGAATATTTGATCTCAGTTTGTGTTATAAATTATGAATGTGACTAATAAACTGACAATTCTGTCTGCCCACCTCCTCTGTGCTGCTAGCTCTTCTAACTGACTTTGCATGGCACTGTAGGTGGTGACACAGCGACAACCCCCTCCTGCATAGCAAAGCCCACAGTCTTTGATTGGCTGAGATGGTCAGTCACTGTCTACCCAGTGACTGATTGCCTTCACCAGTCTAACTGTGCCGCCATAGATCGTAGTCTACACAGTGTGCACAGCATTATCTTGGCGGATAGGAGACATCAGGAAGGGTCAGTACTATATCAACAAGGAATGGTTTTCTGGATGACCATGATAAGGTGTCCCTTCTAAACTCTCCATTTTCTGGTTGTGTATTCCACCTGGTGAGTATGCCGGCCTGTTAATAATGGTTTGGATTCAGGGGGCACTGGGCTTTTTCCAATCACCACAGGCAGTGGCTGAAGTTATCTGTCTTATGAGTTTACTTTGGTGGTTGATTTTTGTTGGGATACCAAAGAGGAGGATTGCAGATAAATATTACAGCATTAACTGCTCTCCTCGTTTACATTGATCAGCAGATATTTCTCAGACCACATCATTTCATCGTTTCCTCTTTATTTTTATCTTCAACTATGGCTATGTAAGGAGATGGGCGTGTTGTTGAATAAAAAAAGATTGGGGTCCTCCTGAACAAGGGTCAACTCTCACCAGTCAGTGTTCAGTTCAGAGACCACTCTTCCCAGCACACAAGGCCCTCTCCCCGCTTGACCCCACTCCTTCATATGGTCCTGGGAAAGGGACATAATAGTTGTGGCATAATTGTGGGAGTACACTTTAACCGGTATAGGTCCATTATTTCAGGCATTTGAGTCTCTTGTTGAGGGCTTTTTTAAATATTTACATACTCACTCATTCTCATAAGGGATCCCACACATGTTCTGTAGATCTTGGTGGAGTCTCTCAACCATCACTTTATACATGGATCATGATTGATGTATTTTTACTTCATTCTTCCATTCCTTATAGTTTAGGTTTACAGTCCGTGGAACCAGGGGCGGATTGGGAAATTAAAGTGGCCCTGGAAAAAATTATTGAAGTGGCCTCATGTGGGTGGGACTAAAACAATGGTAGGTGTGGCCAACACAAAAGTGGGCGGGATTTTGAGCTACAATATAGCAGGGCCCCCCCCTTCTCACACACACACACAGTACAGCAGGGTCCCCCTTTCTCTCACACACACAGTATAGCAGGGACCCCCTTCTCTCTCACACACACACAGTACAGCAGGGACCCCCTTCTCTCTCACACACACAGTACAGCAGGGACCCCCCTTCTCTCTCACACACACAGTACAGCAGGGACCCCTTCTCTCACACACACACACACAGTACAGCAGGGACCCCCCTTCTCTCTCACACACACAGTACAGCAGGGACCCCTTCACACACACACACACACACACACACACACACACACACTACAGCAGGGACCCCCTTCTCTCTCACACACACACACACAGTACAGTAGGGACCCCCTTCTTTCACACACACACACAGTACATCAGGGACCCCCCTTCTCTCTCAGTAGCAGCAGCCCCCCCTCTTCCCTCACACTTACCTTACAGGAGCTGCAGGAAAATTCTGTCTTCTCACATGGGACGCACCTGTTACATGGTTCACGTCCCATGTGACAGCTAGCATTACGGGGATTGGAAGAGGGAGGGAGGGAGGGACGGATCTATAGATCCAAGGCCACAGAGGAAGCACAAGCCACCCAGCACCACACTGACCCCTCCCCCCCGCCGGCACCAGGTCCGAGGGGGGCGGGGCTTGGAATAAATATATATATTTTTTTTCTTACTTTAAACTCCCCCAAACAAACATCAGGCGGCTTCCTGTGGCCACCAGCCTACCAGGAAAATTCCCGGTAGTCTCTATGGCCAATCCGCCCCTGCGTGGAACTATTTTGATCAATTATTCCGAATTTCCTACTTTACAAGTTGATTTTTTCTTTAGTTTGAGGGACAAATTTTTTTTTGCCTACACAAATATTTTTGCTTCAATAATGTTTCTTACTTTCAAGGGGTACAGTGCAGCAATGGTTACCAAATTTCTCCTTTTTACATTAAACATGAGATTGTGGAGAAGGAAGCCCATATAGGTCTAACATCACAGAATCAAAGATCATTTTGACAATCTGGATGCTTTCTATAGCTCACTGATAAAGAGTTACATTTGACATGTACATTAACCACATGAAATATTTTTTTGGAGGGGGGGGGGGGGCTTTCACTACATGAAGGCACAATGAAAGGAATTCAATCCAATATACCACCCCAGGGCAGTGATCATGGCTGTTTCTGAGTCTCTGAATAAGCTGTTCTGGTTAGGACACTGGTATTTGCAGCTCTTGAGAGATGCGCAAAATATTTCTGGATAAAGTTTACACTAAAGAGAATAGAGAATAAATGAAGGGAACAAGTCCTGAGGAAAAAAATATTAGAAATAGCAAAATATGGGTTTTAGATGAAAATTGTACACAATTTACTTCAACTTATAGTTCAGAATATCTAAAGATCTGCAAAATAGCTAGAGAGACTTTTAGTATTCAGTATTAAAAGGTAGACAAAGCTGGGAATGAAATAAATGTATTCATTCATTTTCCTTATGATTCTATCTGAAACGTCACTGCAATTGCATAACAAAATCCCAAATTATCCTTTTTGCCAAATCCTGTCTATGTGGCCACAATGAACAACAATAAAATATTACAAACAATTAGGGGAAGGAATGCCACTAACAACTGTGTAATTCACATATCACTGCTATAATAACAAAATGGGGCATGTTATACAGAGACAAAATAATATACAACTCCTACACTCCCATCAAAGATTAATGAGTAGTAATAGTGATAGACGTACTGCAGATGCTCTAAGTCAAGAACACTCTACTTACTGAGGCACCATGCATTCACCACAAGAAGGAAACAGCATTGCAATAATGTAGTTACAACAAAATACAGTTGCGGTCCAAACAAATCATAGTAGCAGCCAGCCAAGTTTTACACAATATCAGTTGAAGTGGCTGTACATTAGAAATGGCGGAATGAAAAATGTAATTGGAATGTAAGCGAATGGAACTTGATAGTTTACAATAAAGGCAGTAGGATAAGTGACGGTATGACATATCATCGCATACACCCCCACTTTGACCACTGATTAGCTGGATACACACACACACACACACACACACACACACATTTTATACATACATATGTACATACACACAAACAGAGAAACAAATGTAGTTTGCTTAAACTGAACCTATAACTAAAAGACTATTTACAAAATTTTAACACAAACATATACATGAAATGGATAAATACTGTACTTAGTGTCTAACAATTCCCCTCCCATAGGACAAAGCTTTCCATACAACAACAAATGAAAATCAAACTTAAATAACAGATATAAATATTGTGTTGTGCTGAATATCCTTATTCACTTCTCTTTGCCCAGGTCTAGGGCTGGGGGTGAATACGAAGGTTTGGGGAGTAACTGTAAACAGTTCGGCAAATACCTTTTGTACCAATATCACATGACACAATTCTGGCTTTTAACTTTCTCATATAAATACAATATGGTGCAATAAGTTAAAGTTTCATCTATTACCCATATAATGGGCACCCTGGGATAGCTTTACTTCTGTAATGGTTACTTTGTGTCAAATTACATGACATGCGATATTAATACATCAGAGGAACTTATTCATTATCAAGAGAAAGATTCAACAGGGCAGCAAATGAAAGCTCTGTTATTGCTGCCCTTACGGCCAGTTTTCCTTTGTCAAAATTAGTTTCTCCTATAGCTAATTCACTGTGACTGATTATAGCTGGGATTTTTCTAGCAGAGGCTAGAAAATTATAACATCTGTTTGGTTGCTAGGGGTTACATTTGTGTACATTGCACCATGTTATTCAAACCTAAATGCACTAGTAAAGGGCAAGGTGACATGTTAATCACTCTGCAGACCTTTTTATCATCTACAAAAGGCTGGAAGGGGCATTCATTGAAGGGAACGAGCTTACATCTTGCATTACAAATTCTTCATGGTAAACACGTAGAATGTGCTGCTGCCTCCTGAACTACACTGGGCTATTCCTATTTGGCTTATATGGAGGTGTCCCGCCTGCCTCCCCAATTTTTTTTTATTTTTTTTTACACTGACACTTTCCCCCTTTTGTCTCCGTGTCCCTGCTCAGGGATCCGAATAGGCACCTGGGTACGGGGCAACAGCACATGCGCAGTGAAGCCCCTTTGCAAACTCTGGAGCCGGGGGGGGGGGGGGGTCTAAACAAATTTTTTTTTGCAACTGTAAAGTATAAAATACCAGATACACAGAGTAACATTGAAATTGAGACTGTATTAAACTAAATACATGGAATGATAATGTACCAAAGAGAGCACCTTGTTTAAACTTATTTGATGCCTGCTCTCTAACACCTCAATAATATCAGCTCACTGGCACTGATGCTACTTAATGCATGTTCTCAACCAATTAATGAAATTATTGATTGAGTTAAAAATACACTTTGTTAAGTCACTCGGATCAATATTAGCAGCAAACAGACAATACACTGTTTACTAGCTTTAATACCGCAAACAAATTGTAGGAATGCCTTCCAAGCTGTAAATGTACAAAGTCCATTATTTTGGTAAATAGGGCAAATGGCACAGTGAAACTATGAACCTAATCACATGCAACCTGCAGGTTACCTACTGTTGTTGAACTACAACTCCCAGAAGGTCCTGGCAGCAGTTGGTTCAAAGCTGTTGAAGGGTCCATGTCATGAGTCCAGAAATAAGGCAATTCTGTTCCTGGTCACCAGTCCACTCAAAACCACAGTCTGTGCTTCTGTATTCTCAAAAAGTCTTAAAAAGTCTCAAAACATCAGCACAGATACCCATTAATACACACATTGTACCTCATACTTGCCAACTTTTACGATTATCAAGGCAGGTTAAGTGGCAAGGGATGGGGGAAGGGGTGAGGAAGATGTGGGGCATTGAAACCTTTAATTTTTGTCCCGGCCCCATGGAACAATGCTGCCATAACTTCATCAGGGGCGTGGTCAAAGTGATGCGCTTCATGGAAAATAACATGATCAAGGTTCCGATCCTGCCCACTTCAAGAGGTGGTCCAGGAGACTCCCTGACATTCCAGAGCAGTGGGCAATTATGGTGTACCTACATCTAATAACGGTTGGCATGTCAGTTACTGACAGATCAAACCCTTTTATTCTGACCATCAAACCTTACATATTCAGGAGAAGCAGTTGATTACATTTTTGGGTAAATTTGCACATTAGTATTTTGACCATTTGTCTAGATTGTAAACAAACTAAATAATATATAAACATAAAATGAAAAAAATCCTAGTGTACCACTCTCATTGCTAAACTATATTATAAAAAAATTCCTGCATATTACTTGCACGGTAAACACAAATGTGATCCCATATGGGCCCCCTGCTACATGAGGGAAAGTCGCATCCGGCCATCCTCCTTCAAGACGCTGTCTCCATATTAACTATTCAGACCTTTTGCCGAGCATACTTGCAGCTGTCACAGTGTCCGCAGCAGAGGCGACTTTAATGAATGATCCTGTAAGGTTTTGTATGCTGCTGCTAACACACAATCCTCCCGTATTCTTGGTTTATATTTATATTTGCACTAACTTGTTTTTCCTATACTGCTCGTTTGTTGATTATACCTGTCATGTACCTGTTTCCTCCCCTTTACTTCCTCACTTGTTTCCCACCTCCTAATTAGTCCTTATAGAAAAATTGAAGAAACAACCCTGTTACCTGTTCTATAATGTTATTGTTTTTTTAAAAAATTTTAACTTTTTATTTTATTATGGACACAAATAACATTTACAATTGGTTTAGTAATACAGTAATAGAGAGAACAAACAGTACACGGTCTGTTTTTTTTGTAAGAAAATATAAAATGGGGTTCAATGGGGGAGGATTGGGGAAAGGGAGAGAAAGGAGGGGAAAAAGAAATGATCACAAAAAAAACCTGCATTGACTACTAGAACGTTAAAGGAGTTGTCCATTTTATAGTAACTTCTGTTGAAAATAGAGGTAATTTATGCAACTTAATCATTTACACTTGTTGATGCTGTTTTTCAAATCACTGTCTCCAAGTGAGGTTTTTTTTTATATTTGTGCAATCAAAACTATATATCTAGATGCAGGGGGAAGCGTAAGGAAGAATACATGGGAGGTGAGCTGGCGACTGGACTTACCTGCCTGCTTGTCTCTGAATTTGAAAAATAAAATAACAGAACATAACATTTATGAGGAAGATGCAACACAGGTAGTGGCTCTTGGGCTCTGTCTGTAGAGTAATGGTGCACATGACCGAATTTCAGGGAGTTCTCCCGGCCTCCGGGGAAAGTAGGCGACCCTCCAGGATACCGCCTCTCTCCTTGTTGTAGAGCAGGCGGGCCTTGATGACACAATTTGTGATGTGAGTTGTGTCATTATGCCCCTCTTCCCACTTTGTGATGACACAATAGCGTATTTAGCCCCCATATCTGCCCTTTGGACCAAAACGTAGGCAAGTAAGAGTAATGGTGTTTTGATTTTAATAGCTGCATAAGCCCTTTAGGCCTTTTTACGAGATGGCTTAAGACTCATTCAAAAGTCATCTTTTAAAGCTTACAGACTTGTTTGTTCCTTAAAAAGAAGAGTTTCCTTGGTAATGTAAAGCCTGCACACAAGTATTGTCACAGATGGAGTGTGTATATCAAGTCAATCTAAGAAAAAACATGTAGAAAAAAAAGAAGCTGCACAGTATCTACATTATTATTGTCTCTGCTATCAGAGCTGTTCTGTTTATGTAAACACTCCTACACCCCGGGTGCCTGTCATAAATATCATATCTTATTTTTACATCTTCAAGAACTAAGGAATGACAGATAAGGATCCCAGATCCCAGAACAGTTTCCAAGCCAATGTGTCTAAAATCAGACATGAGTAATACTAAAAAAAATAACCACAAAAAAAACAACAAACCACAAAAACAAAACGCCCTTTGCTCTTATGCAGAACATGATAAAGATTTACAGCTTAGTGAATAAGTCCCTCTGGGAGTCAAACCAATAAACATCTTCTACAAAGTCTTTATCAGTATGGCTATAATCTTGCCCGACATTTCTTGACAGCATATTGCAATATAGAATGCTCTGTATTCCCAACAGTTGGGAGCAGCTGTCTCTTATGGGGGTGGGTGGTTGGATAGATACGGGCCTTATATTGGGAATATCGTGCCAACCCGGTCTGTCATCAGTGCCCCAACTGAACAACCGTGGCCCACTTTGTTATTAAATGCTGCACGGTGGCCAGATCTGTTATTGCTGTGGTGTCCAGAGAGGCAGAAGGAGGGGGGGCAGGTCACAGGAATTGTAAAACATCTGTGGGCCCTGTGACATAAAAATAAGTGTAAGAGGTTAAGAACAGGAGGGTCAGGACTTTATCTAAAATCAGGAGGTGGACTCTGCCTGTTTGCTATTGTTCCAGCAACTCTTCAACTCAGTCTGAATGGCACTATCAAAGAAGGTGGGAGACCACTGATGTCATGCTCTACCTCCACCCCTGAGGCTACACAAACTCTTCACACCACCAACCACAAGGGGACAATGAGCAGAGCGCGGTTGATCCAGGGAGGGGGTCAAGATTGGTGTCTTTTGAGAAGGGAGAAAAAGGGATGCCTGGGGAGGGGAGGGAGTTGTTGAAGAATTTTGGGAGGGAGACTAATACCCAGGGTCCCACCAAGCTGGTGGAGAGTTGGCCAAATGGCCAGGATCCTTAAGGTACACGGACCTGCCTACAGACCAGAACCCCTGGCCCACTTGGACTATCTTCTGTGGACTGTCATTGCCGGGAATGTGTGCGTGCTAGGGAGGTAACCTGCTGGGGACTTTGTTAGGGAATTTACTTGCACTAGTGATATTCTTACACTTGTTATATTTGGTGGGGAGAACACGTTTCTCCTTGGGGAGCACTGTTGTATTTTACTTAATGTGCGCACTTTGTTTAATGAAAAGGATTATTATCACTTCCCTGTCTCCTTACCTGTGTGACCTGTGAACCTAGAGGACCGGGAATCTAGTGAGCTTTGGTTACAATACCAGTATCCTCACAGTGAGGGTGATTTCCCTTTGGATTATGTCAATGATGAAAATTCCCTGTGGATAACTTCAGGAATAAGATTCCATTTGGATTTGGAGTTTAATTAAATGATAAACAAGTGCTTGGGGTGTCTTTATTTTAATAAAAATGTTTCCGTTTCTTTCTATTAGATATTATTGTGGAACAACACTGGGCTGGGTCTCGTATTACATTATGACAGTGGGACCCAACACTGCGTGTCTCCCTGTTCTAGGACAACCAGCCCAGTCACGCTCATTGTCCACCTGCTTTAGGGGTAAATCAGCTCAGGCTATACAACTGGCGATAGTTATTTATTTGTGGGAATGGGCCACTCTGTACAGTTTATTTTTTGCAGGGAACTGGATTTTAGGATTAATGACTGACTTTCTCGATGTGCAACAAGAGTTCCCCAAGTGGCCAGTACTGGTACGATATGCAAAACAGTACGGGTTTAGACAGTTCTGTTGTAGCATCACAAAGCAAAATTATTATTCTCTCTAAAATTGCATGATGCAGTAAAATTGTGATGCATAAATTGGGAAATTGTTGTCAATTTATTGAATTAGAGTATCACATTTTGTCAACCATGAGGCACAACAATTGCAGGTCCAAACACGAATAGGTAGATCATGTTGTATCCTGGGTTTTATAAACATGGTAGTATCAAATCTTTAAGGCCCTACTACTACCAGATCCAAACAGACATTGTTAAGTTTCTGATAAACATGGATAACCCACTGTGCAGATCATTCTTCATTTTTAACTGCTTGTTTATCGAATAGGTAGCTGCCAAAAATCCTGCCTTCATCTGGCATTTTAAATCTACAGGTGCCCCCATGTTACATACTAACTTTACAGTTACAATCTTACATGCTAACATCAGAGTGCCACCACAATCTGCCACACTACTGGATCCTGTTTGGACGCAATATACTGATATGCTGCAAGTAAAGAAAAACATTGAAATAAAATAAAAAAAAATCAAATAGAGTTCTACAATCAGCAAGTTGAAAATCCAGTTTACCCCATTTTCCCTACTGATCCACATCTGGAAAGGTGTTCTGTGCTAGACTTTAAATGGGTAAGCACTGAGAAAACCAGAAACATCCTTCTCCATATTATATATACACAAAAAAATCTTAATGTTTTGACTCTGTGGGCTATATATGTGGATGATTTAATGAATTATTTCAAATAGAGTATAATTGTATTCCGATTATACCCAGATGTGAGAGCAATGTAATGTCCTATATCCACCTAGATTGTGTCACTTGTGATATTCATAGAAGCAAAGAAAGTGTTCATGGAAATTGTGCTTCAATACTGGCATCTATGCATCAAGGTGAGTACAATTCCAGTAGTAATCTAGGTCATTCCAGCGTAATAATAATGAAAACATGGTCATGAAGACAAATGACTTTGACAGTGATTAATTCCAGATGTAACTCTGCTATTATTATGAATGGCTTTGAAGTAGAGAAAGGTGAAAGAATAGGATACGCCTGACAATTTCAGGTGTCGTCAGGTGGCTTAAGATAAAATACATTTGTGAAATGGTAAAGGCTAGTGCTAGGCAGTTAGTCAAATGTAGAAGACAGTATCACAGGTCTGTTTGGTATTTTAATCTCCCCTAACCTTCATTAACATTGTTATTCTTTTGATTGTAAAAAAAAGTCTTCTGGCCAGTAATCAATGTTATCTTATATCGCTGTGTTGTGT
This sequence comes from Mixophyes fleayi, assembly GCF_038048845.1. NCBI lineage: Eukaryota > Metazoa > Chordata > Amphibia > Anura > Limnodynastidae > Mixophyes > Mixophyes fleayi. The sequence continues at coordinate 35,362,850 of NC_134413.1, read as the reverse complement.
GCTGCATGCGCTCCACTTGGTTTGTCACTTTGCATACTAGACTGATTTTTATGTTCGTTCGTGATGGATCACAATAATTTTAAATTGGGTCTTTGATGACCTGAAAAGTTGAACTAGGTGGAATTATATTTAATGACATGTATTATTATAATGTTTTTGTAAACTGTATATAATAGATATTACTTTTACAAATGTAATGGGGATAATCCAGTAATATATATTAACTACATAATTTTTTTACAATTTCAGCTTCTGTCTATAGACAGCTTCCTGGCTGATTTACTGAATGGGCTGTGCCAAGAAAATAAATGTATTCATAACAGTTGAAATTGGTTTCAATTGTTGGGGAAGCTGTGCTTTTACAAAAGCCACCCACTCTTTAAATATGGTGTTGCTAAGACCACAGATAGCCTCCCTGGCTTACCTGTAATAATTAGAAACCCTAAGCTCACTACACTGAAAGGCCTGAGGTTTCAACAATAAACCCTCTCATACAGGAGAGGGTGGTACTTTTACTAAGGCCTGATTTCCAGCAACACTGAGGGCTGATTTGAACACTTATGAGGGGGGATTTTTCTGCCCCTAGTTTTTAAATACACTCTTACCCTATTGTGTCTTCATTTGTATTTGTCTATAATATAGATGTATGTATAACAATATATTGTATGTCCTGCTGTGCCTAGCTCCACCTGTGTGCATATCTAGTGCTGCCTAGGTGCGTGTCCAGCACCACCAGGTGGAACCTATAGTTCTGTGTGTAGCATGCCGCCTGAGGGGGTTTGTTTATGGGTGGCACATAACTAGAGGCTGTGTAGTCTAGCAGAGCTGAATCATTTTTATTTTACGGTAAAAGTTATGGCAACGCAATGGCTACTGCTAATCTGCTTGATAAATAATATAGCTAGGCACACACCAATGCAATTATCGAGTCACGACCGTTTATTCAGATATTGCATGAGTGTGTATGCTCCCACAGTCATGTTCTGTGGTACCAAAACACATCACAGATCAGAAGGTAAATTGTGTAGGTGTGTACACATGACATTGCATCTGAAGTAAAGACTGCATAGCTGTACCCAGCTTTAGGTCTTCCATGCAGATGCATTGGGGGTCCATTCATTTGTGATACATAACAGGGTGAATAAATAGAACAAAGCAAACAAAGCCCTACTACTGGGATAGAAGATTTATTGCATTGATAGGGCTTAATAAAGAGGCCCTTCATTCTTTATCTATCAAAAATATTTCCAACAAACTTTAACACATTTATAACTTCTAATTATTTTAAAAAAAAAAATTAAAAAATATCTAAAAAGTCATTGTGTCACAAGGATCCTAATTCTTCATGCTGTTCCCGGAAACATGACATGCTGGCCCTTTGCTATGCCTAATTTATGTGATTGGCAAGTAGTCATCCTGCAGACTAGACCATTCATTGCAGTTGTCAGGCACACACATTTCTCTTACAAATAAATACTTTTTATACAATCTAACCTGTCTTGAAGGATATATACATAGAAGAGTTGGTAAACAATGTGGTTCACACAAGACTATAGGGCCTATTTATCACAAAACTATAGGGCCTATAAGGCCTATTTATTTAGGCCTGGATGGGCCTATTGAGTGGCCCATCCAGGTGAAATATCCTAATTTAATCTCTGTTTACCGCTACTTAAAAAAATGGTCATGGGGACAACTCAGAGTCACTCTGCTGCCACAGCGATACTGGACTAGAGCAGTAAGGGTTAGCTTACTGCTTCAATAGGCCTGTCTTTGCAGATGTTCATATATGCCACCAAGGCGTAGGCGCAGTGGAAATGTAAGTCCAGATTGGGGGATTCAGTTCCACTAAATTTAAATTAAACACCAGTTTTCATCCCCAGTAAGGCTCTTAGCCTGTTGATATATATGCCTGAATATAAAACAAAGGTCAAATGCACTCTAAAGGGGGATTTATTTTTACAGCTACTACGGTAAAATCTCCATAAAATCTCTGTAAAAATCTCAAATCTCAGAACCTCATGGCTAAATGAATCTGCCCCTAAAGGTAGACACTACAGGGTTTTCAGCTTATAATCACCCGACAAACGACCGTTCAGCCAGATATTGCATTAGTGTGTATGCTTAGACGGTGAACAATAGTCGTTCCAAAGCACCAACCATTGTTTGCTTTGATTGTGCAGTAGAACTATAAATCTCATTCAGTTATGGAATGATATCCTTCCAATCCTGCAGTGTGTACGTACTCACGATCAGGATCTCCATAGAGCTTACAGACTTATGATCTTTTCAGCCGACAGTTATGACAGATGAAGAGCACAGATCTGAGGATAAAACTTTTAAAACATGTATAGTGTCTACTATACATGAAACGGCATGCTGATTGGGATTTTTTTTTTTCCAGTCATCAGTAAAATCCTTGTAGTGTGTACCCAGCCTAAACCAGAGAGGAAATAAGGTAGACCAATCAATTATTTTATACTTTCAGTTTGTGCTTTCTATACACCTTGGTTAATTTTATTGTCTGCACCTCTCTAGGTATAAAGAGAAAACTGATAACTCACCTTCAATTATGCACAGCTGCTACCTATTGCTTTGCCTATTTGCATTCATATAATTAAAGGTGGAAACAACAGTATGCCTTGCTGGAGAGCTCTGCCAGTAAACTGTGAATTACGTCTACACTATGTGTAATTACAATGTGTGCAGCAATCATTATGTTACCTCTGATAAACACCCCACTTGCTTACCCAGTCAATTACATTTACCAAAATAATCATGTCATAATTGATTACCAATACAGAGAAGCCTCTTTATCAACTGTTCAAACAGTATTTATTGGTTGATGTAAATGCACTCATTAAACCAGCAATAACATAAGAATGCATTTTCCAATATAAATACATAGAAGATGGTAGTGTTTTCTGACTTACACTCATCAATTATCACTTGGTTCTTTTCCTCCATTATGAAGCAATATATTTTGATGTTACAGCATAGGGTTGTGGCTCCTAGGATGCCCCACACAAGTTGTTGACGTCATCATCTGTAGTTGTCAAATTGAAAATTAAGCAGTGCTTACTGACAAAAAAAAGCCGAGTAGAAAGTGTCAGCTCTTTGACACAAAAGGCTGGAGCAACTTATGTTTCATATAGGCTGTGACACACTGTAGTTAAATCAGATTTTCACTCCTAATCCCCTAAAGTAAGTGTAAAAAGTTAAACTTGTTACTATTGTTCTAACAAGAAAATATGATGTTGCTCTTCAGATGAAAAAAAATAATCACGATGTACAATTCTTCCCTTTAAGCTTCTGACTGTAATAACAATTTATCAAGTATGATCACATGAACTAAGGGTTAAAGAACAGAAATTAAGTTAGGGTGTAACAGGGTTCACACTATTTAATAAAGTGATCCAGCTATACAAATTAAGCAAAAACTACAGTGCCTGAAAAGCATATATACCTCCTGTACTTTACAATAGTGTACCTGCCTCACTTGTCTCAATCAGAGCGTGCCTGCTTCCTGCGCCCCCTACAGGTCCTGTGGCTTCTAATTCCTGTGCTGTGAACCTTAATAACTGGTTCCCAGTGATTAGTACTCCCATACAGAGTGCTACTATAACATGCTTTGGTATTACAGTGGTCAAAACGCCTTTTACTAAAGTAAGTCCCAGTCACAACATCACTGTAGTTTACAGCACATATAAGTATTAATATCCAACTTGTTTTTAAACTGGGTTTAAGCAGATTTAAATGAACCACTTTACATGCGCAATAAAGGACTTTGGAAATCAGCCTTTTGCCTCAGCCTTACGTTGAAGCCGAAATAGAAGCCAGTGGTATCTCAAAGGAGAGTTTTATTTTTCCTTTGGGTATCTCTGGCAGGAAAGGTATGATGAATTGTGGCAAAACTACCTCAGCAGATAAACTTCAAGGGAGTTCCAAAGAAAGTGGACATAATGTGACCACCAGGTGCTTTCGTCACCTCCAAGTTTGTCAAATCAAATGTACATTTGCTCATTTGAATATAAGGCTTGCAAAGTAACCATTTTTTTCTGGCTTGGTGGGCTTTAATTGTGCTAGGCACATGTGATGCACCTACCTAATAATACCTAATCCTTCCATATTTCTAGTCATAAAGCTGTCATATTCCTTCAATATAACATTTGCACAAACAAGGCTACTGCACTGCTTTACAGAGCTGGATTTAGAGGTCATGGGGCCCTAGGCAAGATACTGGTTTGGGGCCCCCTCCCTGAAACAATCCATAGCACTATATTGTTTTAGTTACCATAACATATATTAAGTTTTAACACCTACTAGAAAAGAATGTTATACCAAAAAATATTAACTTTTTAACTCCTAACCTAAAACAGAGTGCAAATAATGTTGCACAAAATTATTTCTTAGCTTTAAATACCTTATATTAGACAAAGTTAAGTTTGCACTTTGTTTGATATAAGGCATTTAAAGCTAAGAAATTGTTAACCCAAACATTTTTGTAACCTAACAATTGACATAAAACACCCTGCAAACAATCTTGGACAAACTAAGCTATATTAACTTTAAATGCCTCATATCAGATAAAATGTAAACAATGTCATACCAAAAGTTCCCTGATCACTATACACAGTTGTAATCAATTTATTTTCACAAATATAGCACCCCTTTACCTTTATATTTCTACAGTGTTATTCTGTGTGTTTTTTTTTTTTGCTAAATAATTCACATGACTCCATCATGCTTTTGCCCTTTCACCGTCACACTGTGTCCACTGCCCCTTCATAATCACCCTGTGCCCTCCTTTATCATTACACTGTGCCCCTTCATAATCACACTGTGAACTTTTCCATCATTAAACTGTGCCCCTTCTAGTGTCGGACTGGGGCATGAAGGGCCCACTGGGGGACTGCAACACTAGTGGCCCACCAGAGGGAGTGCGGCCAGCCATCATAGAGGCGAGACCAGACACTAGAGGGGGAGTGGCCCACTAGAGGGGGGAGTGGTCAGCCCACGAAAGACAGCTCGCACCAAAGTGTAGTATATAAAGAATGCAGTGTGTATATATAAAGAGTACAGTCTTGACCTGCCCCTTAGATTGGGCAGAACAGTCACCAGAAAATTCCAACCAGCACCGGCATTAAATCAATAGGACCCACAATTAACACTTAGGCCTTCCTCCAGCCCCAACATTAAAGTAATAGTATTCCCATTTAATAAACCTATTTTCCTCCCTCCAGACAGCCCCTGCAATAAATTAATCGCATTTACGTATAATATATACCTACTTCCTGAAACGGTCACTGCCATTAAATAATTCATATTCACATTTAATAAATAGACCTCATGCTCCCCAAACTCAGCCCCACATTCAATTATTGCCCCATCCCATCTTAATAATAATTATTATAGTGGGGACTATAATGTTAATTTTCATTTATAGGGCGCCACTAGGTGTCCATAGCACCGTACAGGGACAAACGAAATTACAATATGAGGGGAGACAGCACAGTACAGTAAACAATAAGCACATTAACTCAGTGAGCTCAAAGCACAGCTAGAGGGGCGGGGAGGGGAGAGGGGAAGGTCCGCCAACAACGGAGCCCGAGAGGGAGGGCATGGATGACAGGGAGACCCCCAGGGGGGAGAGGAGGGAGCGAGATGGGACGGGGGGGAAGAGGATCCTCGAGGAGGAAGGCTAGATAGCTGGAGAGCAGAGTTAAAGTGGTGAAGACAGGAGGTGAGATGACCCTGCTCAAAGGAGCGTACAATGTAATCACTATAATATTAAATTGCGCCACCTTCATCCTACAAACAAAATAGCACCCATTATTTAGCCACCACCTACTACACACGCATTACATTGCCACAAGCGCGCTGTGTCATCACACATACACATTACTGTGCCCCTTCATCACCATGCTGTGCCTCCTTATGATCACACTGCTCCCTCCATGCTGCTTTTGCTCCCCCCTTCTCCTGGCCCCCCTTCATCACCCAGTGCCATGCTGCTTTGGCCCCCCTTCACCCTGTGCCATGCTGCTTTGCCCCCCTTCACACTCTGCCATGCTGCTTTGGCCCCCCTTTACACTCTGCCATGCTGCCTGTGCTACCCCTTTTCACACTCTCCAGTGCTCCCCCCTTGCTTCTGTTCCTTCACTTACCTTTTCTATCGGCTTCTTTCTTCTCTTATGTTTTCTTCCCAACTCCTCTCTGCGGAGCTCCTCACTAAACGTCAGGCGCGATGACCTCACGCCCAACATTCAGTGCGAACAGAGCAAAGAGGAGTCGGCGGGCGCCGCGGTCACCGACTCTGCGGTTATTTTTCTTACGTTTTCCTCTCCCCCAACCAACGAAGAGCGGAGGGATCAGGGTCGGGGCCTAGCAGGGGATAGCCCGGTCCCCCGGTGGCCCAGTCCGACCCTGGCCCCTTCATACTCACACTGTGCCCCTTCATAATCACACTGTGCCCTTGTTTATCATTACACTGTGTCCCTTCATAATCACACTCTGCCCTTCTTCATCATTACACTGCTTCCTCTTTATTTTTGTGTTCCCACCATTCTTTACTTGCCTTTCTATGATCTTCTCTTCTGTGGTCTTCTTCTCTTTCTTGTCTGTCTTATTTCTTCAGTGCTGCTCCCTGTGTTGGGACGTGATGACGTGACACCCGACACTGTCAGTGAGAATGGACCAGAGAGGAGAGCGTCGGGTGCGCAGCCAGTGATTTTTATTTTTTTATTTATTTTTTGCTGGGTTGGTGGACAAAGGGGAAAGCGCCTCTCTGGCATGACGCCCCCTCTCCCCACCTAGCTTACCGTGTACCGCATTGCCTAGTGGTAAATTTGACCCTGATGCTTTGTATATTCTAGTTGTAATAGTATTCTACTAAAAGCTTTCATGCTGCAAGACATATTTTTCACCTCACTTTTATGAATGGCCATTTAGAAAACAAAAAATAGACTGAAGAAGGGTTTTGAACACATTTCTAGTGTTATTTATGCTTAAATTATAAAGATCATAAAAAAGGGGAGCACCGACCAGTATTCTTTATTTTTTTATTTTTGTCAAAGAAAAGGAAAACTACGATCTGAAAATTAGACATCAATATTAATTAATACGTACAATCTTTAACAAAATGTTAATCAGCAACCAAAACCGGGACAGATGAGAATTGCAGCCTTTGAGGAACAAGCATGCAAACCTGCAAACAAATTTCTATCAAACAAAAACCATCCTAGCACAAATCTGGGTCCTAAGCAAACTACGTGATGACCGTTTTAAAAAATTATAAAATACTATAGGTTAATAAACACATATGTCATAAAAACAACTTTTTTATTTTCCCCTAAAATGTATAACTATAAAAATATTCAATTTATATATGAGTTTAAGCACATAAAATAAATCCAAATAAATCCAAATAATATTATATATATATATATATATATATATATATATATATATATATATATATATATATACATATATATATACATACACACACATACATACTGCTTATACTGTTATTACACAGTCCATAATATGTTATTCCTACAAGTAATGATTGAATCCCATGATTGCTATTCCCAGTCATAGATGTCCATAAACAGTCTGTAATATCAAAGTCCTCCTACTTTACCTCTTACCTTACCTCCTACCCGCATCTGAAAGCACAGTCCCCAAATGAAGTATGTGAGCTTCTGGGAACTGTTGTCATTCATGTAGATCAAACTGAGCAAGTGGGAAATAGTATAGTATAGTATAGGGAATCAGAAGCTGCTTTAAGTACCTAGGCCCCTAGTTATATAATGCTGTGAATGTCAAGAAGCCATTCTTGAAACATACTTGCCATCTTACAGACAGCCAGTGAATGGAATGGAGAACAGGTGTTATATGACAGGTACAGGGCTAGTTAGTAATCAGCCTGGCTGCTGCTTTTTGTACCAGCTGCAAACAGTGCAGTTTTTGTTCCAGGAGACTCAAATAGAGTGCATTGAAGTAGACCAAGAGGATACAAATGCATGTATAAGTGTGGGAAGATATTCTGAGTGAACCTAATGCTTGATTCTGGCTATGTTCTTCATATGAAAGAAGAAAGAATCCACACATGATCAGAGTTTTTCAACTCTGTCCCTCAAAGTTTAAGCCCAGTAGCTTGGCCCAGCTGCAATATTGTTACTGATGATAAGTTCTTATGATAAGATCCTGTTTTATCAGAATTCAATATCAGCCAACTGGAACTCATTCACTCTTGGAGCTCAGCTAAACAGCCACTTGGGACTGGTATTGTGTTCTTAGTAACTGGAGCAAAGGAGAGGTACAGTTCAGTATCTTCTGCATAGATGAGGTAGTCCAGGTCATGACGTAGAATAGAGCCCTGTAGAACGCCGCATGACAGAGGCACTGGTACAGAATAGTATACTCCTGAAGACACTCTCTATGACCAGTCATTCACTTTAGCTAGCTAACTAGCCAGGAATTGTGCCATCCAGTCAATGGAAATTCTTCAGGCACTCTATTAGAATCCCATGCTGCACGCAATGAAATGCTGCAGAGAGAGATCCAGGAGATTAAGATCAAAAAACGTTCTCTATTTATAGCCATTAGAAGATCATTAAGCACACGTACGGGGAAGTTTTAGTACTATGCTGCCTCCTGAATCCTGACTGGAATGAATTATAAATTTCATGGGTTGACACAAGGGATTCCATTGGGGCTGCATGTAAGCTTTGATACCGATCGGTAGGTTTTTTTTAATTTGTTTTTTTACAACTGTTTTCCTTTACAACTTCAGCAAAAATGGCTATTTGCAAAAAGCGTTGTACTATTTTGGCACAGAGGGTCATATTCGAAAAAAAGTGATAGCATCCATTATAGTAATGGACAAGAAAAGAAGGAAAAATTCAGCATTGCGGTTAGAGCCTTCAAAGTAATAACCTTCATTGATCAATACTTGGTCATCACCATGGGCGATAATCTGTTTTGAGGGGTTACAATTGAGAACCAAATGGGGTGGCGGTCTAACCATGTAAATAGGTGTATTGATGCCAGTCATAGATTGCACACAGATAAGCCTATTACAAGCATATGTCACAGGTATAACAACACTCCAATACCAGACAGATATTGCTGAGATATATTCTGTACTAAGTATAACTTAAACAATTACTAACCAATTGCCAGTCATAAATTGCAGTTAATCCACATTGTCAAAAATATATTGCAGAAAGATATCACAAATACCTCACTGCTGGCCACTTGTCATAAAGACACTCACCCCAATTGCCAGTCATGCGATGTGCCACTACCATGCCATATCTGTTAACCCTCCGATCTTTCTCCTACCAACCAGTGCCACTTACTAGTGAAGATCGGTTCTCCTTCAGATCCTCCCAGTGCCTCAAAACAACTCTCTTGATGTTCCCAGTCATTCAGGGCTGTGAGTGAGCACTCACTGACCCTGAATGACCCCCGAACCTGCAAGTACCAGTACAAAGTGCTGCTGTCAGTGTTATTCTGGTCTATGAGCAGGTCTGGATGATGGTGGCACATTGCAGTAACAGTAGAAAGAACAACAAACATTTTGGATTTTTATGCAGGGCCCCAAAAATGGTGCACAGTCACACACCAAAGAGTGAATTTTGCCCTTGACATTGCACACAATCTGTATTTAAATTGTGGTGCTTATAACAACCTAATAGACAGGTGAGATTGAGCACCGTTAAACTTGTTATTTTTACATGCATCACAATGAATAAAAAACATATATTCCCAATGATCGTTTGAGAGGATATATTTATAAATGTAAGGATAATTTGCAGGCTTCTCAAACTGTCATCAGGAAATTACTCAGCTGCTTCTAATATTTTTATCAACAGCCCATTTTTACTATTAACACCAAGCAGCAAGACTGCAAAGCTGTCACAGAAGCAGTTTCTTAATGCCACAATATGTGAACAACAAAACTGCCATCTTGACTCCATATTACAGAGTGAAAATAGTGTAAAACAACAAATTTAGAACAAATTATTATATTTTAAAAATTTGTGGGAAAATCAGACGCAGACTAACCACACTGTAAGCAAGCGAGCTTATAATTCTGGACAGGACCACCTTACACGATGTGGCCACAATAAGCTGGCCGTGCCATGAATGCTTTGAGATGAGCATACATTAATCCCCCAGTGAGGATGAGTCAGGTCTGCATATACAACATAAGATAATGTAATATTTGGTACTTCTAGTGAGAAGGACTATGAATGTTGGATTTATCTACTACCACACTGAAATAAGCCCGGTTATATTTTCTGTAGTTGTGCCCCTCCATAAACTATAAAGCACAGTGTAATTTGCATGTCATATATGATAAAACTATAATGTATACATCAGATGAGGTCTATCATTTTGTTATGCTCATTCAAGTAAACCTAGTCGACAAGTGAAAGAAAAAAGCGTTATGACAGAACTTTTTGCAAAGCAATTAAGAGATTCTAGATCACACTTGGCAGTGAAAGTGTTAGTAATGAAATCCATATGGTAAATAAAAAATGCAGCAGCTATAAAGGGCCTGTTGAAGCCTAGACAGCTCAGGAGAAAACCACCATACAAACAGACTTTGTAATGTCATTTACTCAGGAGTCATGTGCTGTGAGGCAGCAGGCCTTTCCTAAATATGGTATGTCTGGTCTATCAGCTCCTGCATTGTAAAACAAAAGATAAATCAAACAAGTAGGCCAATAATCAATATGCCTGATTGTTCTTTATAAGGAGTTCAGATGGAGTAATTAGCTAAGAGGTAAACATATTGTATGTCCAAATCACTTTCTAGCGTGACAGTCCCTCTTCTAGAAAAATATCACTGCACTAAAGGAGACACAAGCTGAAATGAAATTAATTTTCCACAGTGATTATTTGTGTCTGCAGATTGACACACACATGACGCGCTTCCTCTGCTGGTATGGAGAGAATACATTGCTAATGGATAGGACTGTACATCCAGAAGGAAAATCATGAGTGAGCGCAGCATTGTGTTTCTCAATGTCAAGGAGAGATATCTCCTATAGGTCAGGATCCATCTGTTCCCTCTTCTTTGTGCAGTTTAACCTTTGTTAAATGCGGACTAGACCCACATTAGCCAGCATCAAGAAATGACACATATTAGACATAACAGTGTAAGAAAGCTTACAAAATCATGTCGAAATATACACGTTAAATACGTCACACCATTTTAAGTAACGCACAAAGTAATTTAAATCACTATTTAAATTAGTTATATAAGTCAAAGGAGTTCCATATGGGAACAGACAAAGTGCCCCAATGTAGTAAATAGAATGGAAGTCCGATGATTTGGGCCCCTATTTATTATTATGCGGCGATAAGACAGATTTTCTATCTTCGCTTGTTGCTGCAATTCATTAATAAAATATTGCTGGAGTGCATGTGTGACGCAGATTGTGACATGTCTGAAAACTGTAGGGATCCCTAATTACATAGATGGTGGCAGGGTGCACAGCTATTTGTAAATGGTCCTGGTGTTCAGTAAATGCCTAAGAGTTCATTTATATGATAAGGAATTATGCCAATGGGTTCCATGCCCTAGACCACATAGCTTTTATACTAAACACTGTGGGTTCATGTTGAGGTGGATGTATGCCTGTTTAATTTAGCGTAAAACACAAATTTGCAATAAACTTACCCACAAAAAAATGAATGTCTGTATGCCGATCTGTGTAAGTGTTTACCCCTCCCTGCACATGTGGAAGTGGAATGTGGTGGAAGGGGGGCGCAAAGTATGTGTTTGAGTAATTGCGAACTGTGGCAGACCTGCACGGAGATGCAGATATGCCTGTCAATAACCATATCACTTCTGCCTCAGGGCTAGTGCAAATACACACGGACAATGAGAACTATCTCAGCACTATCTAGATGCTTCCGATTGGCTAATGGCTAATTAATCTCTGAAGCTTGTAGTGCTTTCTTCATTAAATTTTTGCATCTTCCATTCGTATATGAAAGGGGAGATCCATATAGCAGGAAAGTATGGGTTATTAGATGGTATGAGAAGTAGTTATCCAATAATTTCCTTTCTTCAAATCCTTCTGATACCAGGGTTGATTTACGTAATACTAAATGTTAACAAAACATACCGTACATCTTATTAGGTGAGCTAAGTGCCTTATGGGGGCTAGTGTAAGTCATACCTCCCAACTTTGGAGAGCTGGGAATCTTGTCAGAGGATGTGACCCCACCCACAGGTCATGCCTAGCACTTTTAAAGCATAACACTTCCCTTTACCCATCTACCCTCCAAACATCCATTCATTGTCGCACGCACCAGAACCAGTTTGGGTCATACTTCCCAACCTTTTGACTCCCAAGATAAAGCTGACCTGACTGGAACAGAGAGCTTAAAATGGGACTGTCCCATCTAAATCAGAATAGTTGAGAGATATGGTAAGCAGATTATTTTAAGCATTAACTCATCCAGGACCACTGGGTATACAGGCATGAGAGAGAATTAGCAGGTACAGATATATAATTCCAATTATTTGCAACATTTTCATCTTCAGCCAACTGTAACATACAGAACTGAAGTCATGCAATAAAATGAAAATATCTAATTACACTTGCCTTCTATAATAATGCAGTGTACTTCACATATATAATAATATAGGTAAATGTTGTTAGCACATTTTAAGTTTACCATGACAAATCAATGCAAATCCATCTTGGTAGTTCCAACTTCCACATTTTCTTGGGTAACAGGTAGAGGTTGAGAACCCCCTGATATATTTATAGATACATTATATGATATATTCATGAGCAGCACAGTGACTCAGCACAGGAGTCATGCGTTTGATTCCCGACCAGGGTCTTATCTGTGTGGAGTTTGTATGTTCTCCCTGTGTTTGTGTGGGTTTTTCCCCATCACTCCAAAACCATACAAATAGGTTAAGATGCTGCTGAAAAAAATGAACCCTAGTATGTGTGTGTTGTGTCAACAAGGCAGGGACTGATTTGAATGATAAATATTCTCTGTACAGCACTGAGGAATTGGTGATGCTATATAAATACATAATGATGATGATATCGGTTTAAGGAAGGGGATGCTGTATTTACTATAGTTTGTAGACTTTGCAAACTAAGATTGATAAAATCTAAAAATGCTAGCATTAGCATTCATATTAATGTGCATTGATAATGTCAGTTACCACCAAATGGCTAATCTTGTAACCAAGGTTACCACCATAATTGTTACTGCCCGAGAGATAAATTATATACAGTCGTGACCAAACTATTGGACACCTTACAGTTAATTCTTTGGCTTGCAGGGGAATAAAACACAAAAAGCAGAAAAAAACGGTCAAAGCTTATTCCATATAGAAATCTTTAAATGAGCAGAACAAAAACGATTGGTACCTTTTAGAAGTAGTCAGAAATATTTTTTCCTACAGCTGATTACCCTTCAATTTGGAAATGAACTCACCTGTGGTGACTAACAGGTGAAAGCTATATAAAAAAAACAGAGCTGGAATAGAGAAAAGGACTAATCCTCTTGTATGTACTGCACTAAGCCAGAGAATTTTCTGAGGGGGTCAGACAGAATATTATAGTCAAGCATGGACAATTTCAAGGTTATTAGGAAGTTTAAGGCCTATGGTACTATAGCCAACCTCCCTGGACTTGGCCAAGAGAGAAAACTTGCAGAGCAGGATTGTTCAAATGGTGGGGATAGCACCTTGATCAACTGACAAACAGATTCAAGCTGGCCATCAGACACAATGTTATAAAAATTTCAACTTGTTCATCCATCGCAAACTCAATGAAAAGAGGCCCAGGAGAGGCCACAACTGAGAGACATAAGACAAGCCTGGAGTTTGTCAAAACATATCTCAACAAGTCACATTCTTTCTGAGAGAATGTTCTGTGGACAGATGAGACCAAATTAGATCTTTGATTAGACCAACGAATGCTTGAGGTTTGAAGATGAGAGGAAAGTCTAGGGGTACAAGGGAGTGAATTCCATAGAGTGGGTGCAGCCTGAAAAAAGTGCTTTTACCGAGAATGGGAGAAAGCGATGAGAGTGGAAGAGAGATGCAGATCTTGTGCAGAACAGAGGTATCGACTTGGGAGATATCTTGAGACAAGTGAGTAGATGTATGTGCAATTTTGTTGATGGGCTTGTAAGTTAGTAGAAGAATTTTATATTGGATTCATTGAAAAACAGGCAACCAATGTAGAGACTGACAGAGTGGCTCAGCAGAGGAAAAATTATTTGCAAGGAAAAACAATCTAGCCACTGCGTGCAAAATAGATTGTAGGGGCTCAAGTCTGATTTTGGGAATTGCAATAGTGGATGCGGAAGATAATGAGTACAAGAATTAAAGTTTTTGCAGTGTCTTGTGTGAGATATGTAAGTATTCTGCAAAATGTTTTTTAGAAGTTTGCAGCATGATGAAAATATAGAGGTGATGTGGGGAACAAAGGATAATTTTGAGTCAAGGATTGAACCTAGGCAGTGAGCTTGCGGGGTGGGATTTATGGTCATATTGTCAACTGAAATTCAAATGTCAGGCAGGAAGCTTCTATTGTTGGAATATTATTAATTCTGTTTTTGAAAGATTGAGTTTGAGTTGGCGTGAAGACATCCAAAATGAAATGGTAGAAAGACAGTCAGTAACGCGAGACAACACAGATGAATGCGATAGTGTCCCTGGACATGTGTATGCACATTCATGCATACATTTCTCTCTGCTCACTATGAGAAACATCATTACAAGCTAACATACTTACCATCCACACGATCTTCGTATAATTTCTTACAAATAAAAAATAATAATAATAACAAATAAGCGGATTTCAGAAATAAACCGGTATCACGAATACTCCGTTGATCGTTACAATATTGAACAGATACTTACCATCATTTAAGGACATAGAAACAGAACTTACATTCAGGAACTTCATCTGTATTAATTATATACATCATTAGATATCTGTGTTACTAACACAATATAAAGATTTATTCATTCAGATGACCTGTGCAGTTTTTGATCATGTTTGATGGTTAATTAGGGTGGATAGGGAGATACATAAATATAGGTGATTCTACCACCACTACACTCTCATGTGTACTCCCATCTTATTTACCTGTCCCAGACTCCGACATTTTAATATTTCGCTTTTTCATTATTAAATTAATTTTTAATGCATATCAATAAAAATTTTGGTTTTATTTATTATCCATCTTCAAAAATCCCCTCAATGATATGGAATAATTTCCCAGTATTGGACTAAATATTTACGTCTTTAGTCAGAACAATTTAAGTCACAATCACAAAGCATGCAACGCACATCCTCTCTGAGCATATTTGACTGGTGCTCTAGAATGCTGGCCTGTGCACACGGCATTCTCGGGTATTAATGTAATTTTAGTGTTGAGGTCATAAGTAGCTTTCTGCTGCATGCTGCATATGACAACATCATGTCTGTCTGATGTCTTCCTGGAGTGCTCAGACAGCACCTACAGGAGATCTCCCCAGTCCTCTCCCTCTGGATCAAACCCTACATAATATAGCACATATTTTTTCACTTATTTCTTAGCCATGCTAAAATGCAATAAACGCTGCCCAACACGTAGACCGGATAATTATAAGTAGTTGCGAGGTGTGTTTACACCATAATTATTACTCAAAATGCTTAGCTAGGACAAATTTACACCCTGTCAGTGTACATACGTAAGATGTGCGCACATAGATCAATGCAGTCACAATCCTCAGCGGTCATCACAGGAACATTTAAACATTTAATTTAGCTATTACTCATATTCTGGTGTGTATTTGTCTCCATTTTTCATTTATGTTTTCAAGGTTGAAAGAATTGTTTGCACTCTGACAGGACTTGCTGTGACTGGATAACACATAGAGACACTACTTAAAAGACACTCTTGTAATACAGAAGAGATAATAAAGCGTTTAAACATTTTCGGTCTGCTTGTTTTGATTTGAACTACAAAAGTGTGCCAGATGGCAGAGTAAAAATCCACTAGGGGACGTATCAAGGTAACAGTGGTCATACAAATGCTGAAATCATTGCGTCTGTTATTTTCACATCAAACACATCTCTGGCTAATTAAAGGGACCAACAAAGCTAATACATAGATGCAATCAGAAAAAGGGTCCAAGGAGCACAAATGAATGGAATATATAGCATAGGTATCTAGCACCAGTCTTCTGAGTGCAATATACTGTATACAGGTTTTAAGTTTGAAATAATGAGTTACATGAATTAACCCATTTAAGAGATACTTTATAGCTTGCTTGTTGTCTAGTATTGAGCAAATGAACATGTCTGATATACCGTGTGCTGAATGTAGAAACACATCATAGACAACTATTTGTGGGATCATTTCTTCAGTGATTTTATGCTATTTAGGGCCACAATGTATGTTCTCCTTTCTAATGAATATAACATTATCCTCCATATGTTTTTGGCTCTGTTTTATAAGAAAGCAGAGACGAACACTGGACAACTCAATTTCTATTTATTAATATTTGATGATAGGACTGATTTATTATTGACAAAAAAAAAAAAGTAAAAAATATTGTGCATTAGCATGGAAAAGCTATCACCAGCAAGACACAGCAAATCTTTCTGTTGGCAGAGGCTATTGCCCGTGTTGTCGCCTTCATGTATAGCGCAAAACCCTATCTCAGGCAAAAACACCTGTTTTCACCAAACATTTGTTTTTTGATGAAACAGATACCTACACTAGAGTGGTTTCCAGATCACATGACCTCTGCCCATTGCAGGGAAGTCGTGTAGCACATCCAATCATGGAAGGAGGAGGGAAAGCAGTGTACTCTGCACCACATGTTTTCCCTCCTTCCTATGCAGACTGCGGGTTCCAGACTAAAGGTAAGTATTTTGACTAAAGATCACGAACGCTTGAGTGGTGAAGTTTGGATGACATGAGGGGCATATGGGGAGGTCTGAGGGGCATGGGCAGAGGTCTGGATGGCTTGTGGAGAGGTCTGAGAGGCATGTAAGGTGCAAATGGAAAAAAGGTATAAGCAGCATATGTGGAGGTCATATTGTCGTGCATAGCATAGGGAGAGGTCTGCATGGTATATGGGGGAATGCATGTGGAAATTAAGGGCATGTGGGGGTCACATTATGGCAAATTGTGGGCATTTTACGGCAAGTGTGGATCAGAGTGCTTATAGGAACATGTGCTGGAATTTTGGAACAAGTGAGGGGATTGTTGTGGTTAGTGATGGTTGTTTTAGGGCTGTTTTTAATTCTTTAAATTAAGGGTAATATATGGCCCCTTTGAAGGTTGAAGGGCCGTACAAGTATGTTTGATGGCACATCACTATCCCATTTTATCTTGTTTTCATAGATATAAAGATTCAAAACTTTGTGTAAACCCGTGGTAAATGGCATAGTAGCACTAAGTAGAGTCATCACACCAAAAACAATGATGGTTCAAGGATCCTGTGGGATTATCCTCTCTATTCAGCTACTAGACCCACTACACTTAATCATCATGGCATATATTTTATCAACCTGCTCCTTCTCATGGCTGCTGGCAATATCTCAACCAATCCAGGGTTCTGTACAAGCTCCACTATCTGCTTGAATTTTTCCTTTCCAAACTCTCCAACCTTATCCACATCTATCCACTACCCTCCACTTTTTTCTGTGCACTCTTAAACCCAAGATCTCTTTATAACAAACTTGCCTCAATCCATGATGTATTAATTTCAAGATCCCTCAGCCTCCTTGCCATTAGAGAAACTGGACTTACCTTATCGCACACTGTGTCTCTGCCACTGCATGCCTCTAAGCTCACCTCTTCTAACTAAAGATGTTCACTGACCCCCGTATTTCGGTTTTGATTTTGGATCTGGATTAACTTCGTGATTTGGTCTTGGCAAAACTGCCCTTGTGTGTTTTGGGTCCCGATTTTTTTTTTTTTTTTTTTTACTAAAATCCCTATTTTTTTTTTTGCTAAAATCACATAATTTGGCTCTTTTTTTATCCCTACATTATTATTAACCTCAATAACATTAATTTCCAACCATTTCCAGTCAATTTTTGTCAAGTGACAAGAACACTGCTACCCCTGTTTTTGTGTGAGCAATGGCACTGAGCAACGTCACTGGAGACTGGAGAGTGACAAGAACACTGCTACCCGTTTTTGTGTGAGCAATGGCACTGAGCAACGTCACTGGAGACTGGAGAATGACAAGAACACTGCTACCCTTGTTTCTGTGTGAGCATTGGCGCTGGATCTCCTGGGGAGGGAGGTACTTATGGAATCCAAAAGCTGCAAGATCCGACAATGCAATGGTGACGTTTTGCCTCGATTCAGATCCGAGGATGTGCGAAAGTAACGAGCCGGCTCGTGAGCCTACTCGGATCCCCTAAGTTCAGGTGGGCTCGGTTTTCAGAAAACCGAGCCTGAGCATCTCTACTTCAAACTGTTTCTTTCCACTGGTCACATATAGCTCACCTCTTCAACCTGTCTCTCTCCACTGGCACATTCCCACCCTCCTTCCAATGTGCACTCACCAAGCCTAAGAAAACAATCTCTTAATTCAGTCTCTATCCAATATAACTCTATTTCTCTTTTTTCTATTGCCTACAATCTATGTTAGTGACTTGTGTACAAATGCCTGTCTCGCTTTCTCTATTGTCATCCCCATCTTGACTTTATGCAATTGTGTTTCATAAGCAGTGCCTTCCCTACTCTTTGTTTCCACATCTGCATTTATTTTGTCTATCTTGTATGTCCCTCTTTTCCCCACTTTCCAGCACTATGTTTCACTGTTGTGCTTTACAAATCAACAGCAATAAAATAAAAATAACCACTTCTCACTCCTGCACCTATGTTAGTGTTTTACCCACAAATTTAGGGTACCGCACACCTCTGTGACCAGTCAGTCTTTCCTCCTCAGGTGACCCGAGCCACTCCAGACTATGATTCCATCATATCCTTTTTATACAGAGACCTCTGCTTACAGTTTACAGCAGAATATGTCTGCAGCACAACTTTTAGACTACGACAGTCTATCAATGTAATAATAAAGCAAAGGTATCCACAGTCTTTCTATGGCAATGGTATGTTTACTTCTGTTGATCTTCCATTCAAATTTATTTTCATCATCTGGGATACATCAACAAATATGTTTTAGTTTGTGTATTGGATACAGATGTATGTACGCAGCAGATCTGATGTAATATCTAAAACTGGCAACTCATACATCAATCCTATTGTGACAGGACCGTTGCCCACTGTCAAATTTGGCCATGCATGTGGGTGGCCAAATAGGATGAGATAAGGATATTTGTTTCTTAGCCTGAAATCTCCAGACCACATGATAGTGGCAATGTTCTCCTTGAATTTACAGGCATGCTGACTAACAATCCAACCCAAAGCAAATTTGATCTGATTATTATCGGGCATCATGCTTGTTTTGGGGCCACTTAACGCACTTACAGCATGCAGCAAGCTTAAGGACAATGAAAACAATCACAATTTCCCAAAATACAATGTTTTGTGGTGGAGTTCTATATTAACCCGGAGGCTATAAGGCACTAAGTCACATAGCGTTAGGTTGCAAAGATTGGTCTCCTGAATCATCAAGATCCAGGATGAGTGCCACATCATTCACCCAGTACATAACGGTAACATCTGGGGAAGATGTTACCGATATGTCCTTAAAAGAACCAAGGTGACCTCAATTGGGGTCTAGTACTGCTGTTGAAGAACGGTATTATTGACATTTTCACCCTATTACGGAGACGAGGATTGCACAATTTGATAAAACGATGGTTCCAAAAACCAGGTATGGAAGTACAGATTTGTCACCAACTCATTGACCTCTGTACTATAGGGGATATGATAGGAAGAAGGCAGGCAAGGATATCCTAAGAGGCTACTTGAACAAATAGTGTAGAAAGAGAATGCCATGAGTCACCACTTAACTTTCAAAATGAACAACTAAACTGACAAAGTAGGAACCAATTTTAAACCACCAAAAATGAAAGTCTCTTGGCATTTAATTACAAACAGTACAGTGTTCATCCTTGTGCTCTAAATTGCATCACATATTATGCAAAACAAAAAAAAATATTTATATGAAGACCAAAGTGCTCATAGATATATAAATGAGTTCCTGAACAATAGTTCCGCAATTGTAAACGCCATACAACCAATGTGCCCTTTATTGGGTGGAACGTAAAGCATTTCATTGTCTTGGGTCCCCCCTTCCAAGGCCAAGACATCATGGGTTGCAACTGAGTGTATTGATATAGTGGAAGGTCCCTCATAGAAATTGTTTTTCAGCGCCTGTTGCCCTAAGATCTAGAACGGGGACTAGATGACACACTCTGCAAACTTGATGTGTCAGTGAGTCTAGAATTGATGCCCTTTTAATAATGAATATATTGTGGTGGACAACAGGAGATCTGGAGACCACTTCAGAGAGGAGAGAAGTATATCTGGGGAGGGATGGCAAATTTTAGCCCGCGGGGCAAGACTTGACTCAGCAGTCTATTAGGAACATTTTAAATAAAAAAAAAAAAGGCAGGTGGCCCAGTAACCGAGCCCAGGGTAGTTCACTATGGGACAGGCCCAGGGGGCAGTTCCCCCCCTGCCCAGCCTGCCCCTGAAGAATATGTCTTAAAAACATACTAGTGACTGAAAAGAAAACACTGGGGAGATCATTAAATATTCCAGTGACATTAAAGGTATTGTCCATTTTTGTACTACCCCCTCGTTATATCATGTCCACTGTTACGTGCTGTCCAGTCCTATCTAAAAATAATAATAATAATAATAAATAATAATAACTCATTATATCAAAAGGTTTATATTCATTTGTTGATGTTTAATACTCATTTAGCAAGTATAAATGTATTTAGGGGACTTTTATTATTATTAGTTTAGGTGGTTATATATTACATGGATGGTTTAATAGGATTTTATTTATTTGTGGAATGCAACATTTGTATTATTTTAGATTAATTTGAAGGGATTAAATAGAATTTGGGATTGCCATTAATTTGATTTATTATTGTTCAGTTGCACTTTTTGCAACTACACTGGCATATTAGGTCATTATCGAGGTGTTTATCTTCAAGAATATAAATTGAAGGGAGTCACATAGCTATTACTGTGTATTTTTTAAAATCCAAAAGGCATCAGTGGAGCAAACCTTCAGAATCGTACTGTTGTTTTGTGTTTTCATGAAAACCTGAATTTGCTTGTGGATCTGTGTTGGAAATAAGGTCGTTTTATGAAATGTAATGAAGCGTGCACAGCTTCTCTTTCCTATTATACTGCAGCTGCCTATTAATTTAGATTTCTTCCAAACACTGAGGACAATAATGATGGAACAACATTGCATTTATTAGGTGGATCAGGCTGTCCTAACAGGAACCAAACTGCATGCAATACAGAAATTCTTGTCCATGCACAGAATCTGAAGATCTCTGCGCAATATCTTTACAGAAGCACAGGGCTTGTTAAAATAGCAGTACAACATATTTACTACCATTCAAGCATGTGTCAACTAACCCTGTGCCGGATGTGTTAAACTACCATAGACTGCTGTGGATGACCCACACACATACAAGTGCATGTGTGCTCTCTAGGGACAAAGAAGAAGCTGTTGTTCTACTAAGATTGTTAAATTATTCAGCTTACACCGGCGTCAATATCCTTGCAGTAGTGGTATGTCTGAGTAATGGGTGATGATTCAATATATACATTACCTGCATTCAACATGTACTATATGAAATTGGTGATTAAATATTATTAGGATACTAAAATAAGTGTTCAAACAATGTGAAAAAAGTCATGTTTACAGCCTACAAAAAAAAAAAAACCCAAAATGATTGAGCAGTAAATTCTGGGAGAAAAATTAAAATTCACATAGTTAATTTGAAATATTAGGTTACAAAAATAAACATTGATAAAGTTGTAATTGGGCTTCCCAGCTTTAATGAGTCACCAGTAAATCTTCAATGTGAGCTTGTGAACAAGGTAGTCTTACTTCTTTGTCTGTTAAAAAACAATCTTATTTTATTACTGTGTTTGATCCCAATTGTCAACCGCTGCTGAATATTCTGGCAGTATATAACAATGTTAATAAATAATACATAAAAATACATTGTCCCAGATTATACAAGGTTCTAGAACACCACTGGATAGAGAACATCATGCTTCCATGAAAAGTCCATCAGTGGATTAGAGGTGAAAAACATTTCTCAGGGGCCTCTACAGAATCTCCGTAAGTATGTTTAATTGGGTTGGAACAGCATATTGTTTTCATCATTTACATGGTTATTAAACCAATTTGCAACAACTTGTACCATGTGAATGGGAGGGAATGGTGAGCTAGGAATATTCCACTCCAATCAAGATAAAGATGTTTTACCATAACATGAAGTTGATCACTCAGAATGCCTATTTACTTATTATTTGAATTTATTTTGCCCTGAATGGAAATGAGTGAACAAAAACTGTGTAGTAAAATAGGCGAGTACTCCAGAAGAGAGGCACCAAAACACCTCGCCTTGGCGAGCACCATAAGTTTACTTGTCCAAGTGTTGAGAATATGAAGTATGACCCACTATTCAGCAAATCATTGTCTTTGTTCTTTGCACCACATGCAAAGTAATACAATGTACAGGGTAATAATAGCTGTAAACTTCATACCTGAATCAGCAGGTGATATATATATATATATATATATATATATATATATATATATATATATGTGTGTGTGTGTGTGTGTGTGTGTGTGTGTGATATATATATATATCTATTTATATATATATATATATATATATATATATATATATATATATGTGTGTGTGTGTGTGTGTGTGTGTGTGTGTGTGTGTGATATATATATATATCTATTTATATATATATATATATATATATATATATATATATATATATATATATGTGTGTGTGTGTGTGTGTGTGTGTGTGTGTGTCTGTACGTACGTACGTACGTACGTACGTACGTGATATATATATCTATGTGTGTGTGTGTGTGTGTGTGAGATATTTATATATATATCTATCTATATATTTATCTATTTATATATTCAAATCTCCCCAACCTAAGGTTTATCTGTAATGGACAGAGCGTGGATGTTTTGCCCACATCTGTTTGTCTAAGTTTTAGAAAAACGGTGAATGGATTACTTAAAAAGGTACCAATTAAACAATGATCATCAGCAAAACGTACTACGAATGGTCAGCCGCAGGCTTCTGATTGACTGTGTCTGCTAATTAAATCCTCAACTGATACTTCAGCTTTAGACAGTTTAACCTTTTGGGTGCCTTTGGGGCCAGAAACAATCAGTAAAACAACATATTTCTGACCTTTCAAGTACCAAGTTAGAAAAAGTGCTACTTAAAATTGACATTTAAGGAATAAAAATCACAGGAATATTTTGGCCATTACATGGTTTAGAAAACATTTATTTATAATATCTGTTATTCTGCGATTTTCAAACATGGCGTTTAACTTAGCAGGAAATATTTGTGTACCACAGTCTTAAAGAAGATCTGTCACTAGTCTGACAGGGGTTTTGTATTAAATTATTTGAAAACGAAGCTGCAACTGCTTTAGAAAAATTCTAAAATCCTCCTCATTATTATCACAAAGGAGGCTCCCAAAATAAGCCTGCTCAGTACCAGACTGTACTCTGCCTCACCAGTGTAAGCCCCAACATTGTCACAGCTCCCAGATAGGCGGACTAGTAAACAGCACAGGGAAGCAACATGCACGAGGGAGGCTGGTGCTGATGAGACACAGCTCTGACCAATGCTGGGAAGATCCGTGTCAAGGCCAAGGTGTCCCAACAAGTCAGTTACATTTTGTTTTTCATCTGTAATAAATGGAATATAGCAAAGCATGCATGCATATCACCTTTCCTCTACATACTTACCTGATGTGACCTATATTAAGTATTTTTCCCTGTTGAAAGCTAAAAATAATGAAGATATGAGCACACACCTAAAGAAGATATGCAAATAAGCCATTGCAATTTAGTGTACTGACTTACGGATCTGCCTTTTACACACCAGCCTTTTTTAAACAGTTCTTTGACCACTAGGCATTTAGAGTATGCCACTTGTCAATGCTGAATATGTAGGGCAAGGCAGTCCCACATGACGTGCCATGGTATAGATACAGTTCTTCAAGGCTTTTTCTTGCTCCCCGTCATGCATGACAAGTTTATTAGTCTCTATTGTATAGCATGATTTAATAGTATTTGACATAGCTCAAAGATAAATACATCAATTTACCACGTTATCATGTAAATAAATGCTCAGCACTGATCTAAGAAGTATTTATTAACAATTGCATAAGACAACATAAACAGTATATACACCATGTTTACTTAAAGTGAACACTCTTCTTGCAGAGGTAAGAGTAAGTAGTCATGTACTAAGTCATGTACTACAAAGCTGCCACGTTCATCAACAGTAATAAGGAGCCACATATATGCACAGTGTTCTAAGCGACTTGTATATTTCTATCTGGCTGGATTCTTCTAGCGTTTTGTCTCAAGCCCTCAACCATTTTTATCCAATATTCCAGCATACAATACAGAAGGTATCAGCAGCAAGATCAAGGAAACAAGTGGACCCTTTACCCTTTGCATGTTGCAGAGGAGTGGGGGATCCACTAAAATCATCTGCTTGAGGCCCTAAACCTATACTTTACAAAAACATGATTCCTCACTACATAATAACAATGACTACAAATGACATTAGATGCTCATACGCCATAATATATGCCTAACTTCATTCAGGTGAAAAAAACAATGCAAAATTAATGCAACACTGACCATCAATTTAAGTATTTTTTGGAGTAAATTACTGCTGTTCTTGCTTTGCAGTTTTACCATCCCTATTGCTATATTCTCACATTGCCTCATGGTAGGAATGGGCTACGTAAGGAGCTCAGTCCACCCCAGTTTTAATAGTTTTGTTTTCCTTTGATAAGTAAAAAAACAATGCCTTGCAGATTACCAAGTAGATCATCGTTCTGTATTAGAAGTCTAAAATCTTTGCCTCCCTTTGTAAGCCACTAAACATTGTAAGACGGTTGCTTGTGCTGTATTTCATTTATTATCATCCAATAAAACATACAAAAGAATAAAATAGAAGTCAGTCTCTTATGTTGCAAGTTTATGTGCTATGAAGTGCAATTGGTTCATTAAATTGAAATTGGGTGCCAGCTAAAATCATGTTTCTTCCCCTACTAACACGCCTCTAGTGATATACAACAGACATTCTGAGCAGACTCTAGATACATTCAATGTCCAAATGCATTCCTAATTGTAGCCTCTTACTTGTTGCATTTTCTCTTATTTTGGCATCACACATAACGTCTCTGTTGAAATCTCCCTATGCTCCATTCTACAAACTCATTTTTCTCAATGTGCTGCTGTCACTTGACGCACAGTTCACCCACATCCTCTTTCAGGATCTGTAATAGCTCAGCCAGACATCCCCTTTTCACTGTCACACAAAAGCTGATCCTAACAAACCACTAGAAACTGTCCTAGACACCTACAGAGCAAACTTGCTGTGGCTGCCAATGAATTTTACACACAGTAATGTTCTTGCTAAGGTTTTATGTGCATGTATTCAGCTGAACCAATCTGTACTCATATTGTTCCATCAATGATATCACAGATTAAACATACACATCCACCTGGTGGGAACAACAGCCTTGTCATAAACCACACTGTGCATGTCCAATAATAAACTATTGCTTTGTAGAGCATTTAGTCAACTTAAACTTTGTACAGCATAAATAGAGCCAGTGGTGGAACTACAGGGAGTGCAGCCTCTATACTCATGATTCCTTTTATTAAAATAGAAGAGTTTATTGCCCAATTTTATTGCTAAAACATGAGCGTTATTGTGTGTGCATTTGTGATAAATTCCCTAAAAGCAGATCACACCGCAGAAGGTGGTAAAACATCCTTGAACTTATGCACAGCATACGAAATGCACCTGTTATTATTAATTTTATATTTTAATATGTTTAATAAAAAGACAGACTGATAAGTAGCCCTCTCCACTCTATATATAGAGATAAAATAAGGTTAAAACTCACCAACACAGAATTTTTTCCAATGATAAAAAGTTACAATTTTTACCGTTAAAACAATGATGATGATGATGATGATAAATTGAGCCTGAAATCTGTTCTGTGCGTTATATAGCTGTTATACTAAATCCCCAAATATTGTAATTTCCATAAATTAGCTGCCCTTAAAATGTGTTGCCAAATAACAGTCTTTATGCCAATATGTGTAGAGCAAAGCAGTTAACCAAATTGCGCAATAAATTCAATGTGAAAATTGCCGGACAATGGCAGAAAATTTGTGCAAGATGGAAAATACCGATATTTGCAGCTAACTGAGCCATACCACTTGTCTCATTCTAATACATCAAAGCCGTATTCGTTTCACATGTTATAAATCGCATCTTGTGAATGGGCAATAAAATGATTGATGTCTGTAATTTAATAAAAAAAAAATGACCAGACCAAGAATATAAGTAGTGATTTTATTTTCAGTGTTGGCACAGATGATTGTGAAGCTCGAAGTGGTTAATGTAGGAGGTAAATCCCCTGAGACCGCGGACAAAGAATGGAATTGAATTCAGTGTGCACTGCAATAAAAATTCTCATTGTGCCAGAGGCAGAAGGCATCAGGGTGACGAATCAGTTATAAGGTTTTCATCAGACATAAATCAACAACCGCTCAAGAAACGCACAACTAGAGAGTCTACACAGGGGAGGCTTCTATAACTGCCAACGTCATATCTGAGGAATGTAAGAAGAAGGCAAAAACCTATGTGACAAAAACATACCAGAAACACAAAAAGTGTCAACATGTCTCTCACATTCCAGCACGTCGTGAACTAACACGATACAGCACAAATACACTAAATGAGGAGAGACGTTGCTGCGGCAACTAAAAAGCTTTGAGTCATACATATTGCACAGAGACAATGCTGGGCAATTCGTGTAACATGCTGATGTTTTCAATTCACAGTTTCAAGGTAACATTGGGATGTAACAACCATGTCATAGCAGTAATACTACAGATAATATGTCTATATCTCCAAAAAAATGAGATCTTTCAATCCTCTCCATAGTTACAAGAAAATGAATTAATGTGTCATTAATAATAATGTTACCAGATTATAAGAAATAAATTGAGCATTAACGTGTACACAACACAATGGAGGCAGCCATTTTGTAGGGTGAATCAATATTATTATCCTTTATTTATACGGCACCTCAAATGGTCTACAGCAGCATACAGAGGGCAAACAAAAAAAAACAGTACATGGCATTACAAGACAGTACAGTAACACGATAACTCTCAACACAGCGAATAATAGCCTAAATGGCCAATGGGGTGCAAGGTGTATGTACTGTATATAGCTCAAGCTGAAACCTGTGCCCATGAGTGTGAGTGCAACCAACTGGATCAGAGCCACTGAGAGAGGTGTGAAGACAATGGAGGAGTGTAGACAAGGGGCAAACAGTCCAAGAATTAGATGCAAAATATAGCTGGTGAGCGAAAGTCAAAGGTAATGAAAAGAAGAGGAACAGGAGGGAAGAGGGCTCTGCTCATTAGAGCTTACAATCTAAAGGGGAAGGGCCAGACAAATGGTTGACACAGGGGGCACACCGCTCTCTCTTCTGTTCTAATCATCCATCCTGCATAAAAAACAGGCCAAGCAGATATTGATGCCCTAAACCAATGACAAGTTGGATGTTTAAGGCCAGGGCCATCTACATCCAATCAGCATACCGAGACAGACCTCAGAGGACGAAGTGAACAACGCTTCCAATGTAAGTAGGACTTTATATTTTATCTTAACTTCTTAAGCTCCATACAAAACTAATTTCTTTTTTCAGTGGAGTTCGTCTTTAAATGAAATGCCTTATTACATGAAATAAACAGCAGGGGTATTTATAAAGATCTTATATAGAAAATTCATTGGTCTGTTTGTCTGTCCGGTTATGCATTCAGACACCCCTGCACCGAATGGGATGACACCAACACGAAGTGGTCCTGATTTTGACCAGGTTTTAGGGGGGTTAGGGCCCCAGTCTGTGTACTTTGGGCAAAACTTTGACCCTGGGAGCCTGTTCTGAGCCTTGCACTGGATGGATTTGGACGGAAACTTCACAGAGTAGTAACATTGGATAACAGAAGACATACTAGAGGGTTGAATTCCCAGTTGCAAATCCTGTTGGAGTATGCTGGGCAGAACTTTGACCCAGGAGCCTGTTTTGGGCCTTCCACTGGATGGATCCGGATGACATCTTAGCTCCTATTATTTTTAAAATGTTGACAGTTAAATCTAACTAATTGATAACTTAATGACTTTAATGTTAAGTTAAACATCGGGTACTTCAGCTAGTTTCTAATAACTTAATAATTCCCTTTAGGTTGTTAGCTCTCATGAGCAGGGCCCTCTTTCCTTGTGTGCTCCTTCTACTGTTCCTTCACCCTCTGTACCTCTTGGCCTGCTTCACTAGCCCTGTTTTACCTGTTTTATTAAGCTTCGGCCTTCTTCCTGCTGATTTCTACCATCCCTTTCACTATCTGTCAGATATAATCTGATTTGCTTTACCCATGCACCTGTGTTTGTATATATTTGTGTATCATGTTGTGTCTTGGTTCTGTTTTCTGTGCTGCGGACCCTTTGTGGCGCCTTATAAGTCAAAGATAATAATAATAATAATAATGTATTGTACCGCAGCCTGTGGATTGCAAATGCACCTATAGTCATGTGAAGAAGAAGGTACCATCTCTTTCAAATCTGTGTTTTTCCATATCAGGACATAATTAACAATCCTCTAGTTCTCACCATGTTATAAATAGTCTGATGTGACATATAACTCATAAAATACTTTAAAACAAAAAAAAAAAAACGTGAAATACATCCTCACTGTGTGCGAAATTGATTTTGATGCTGATTCCATATGAGTAAAGATAGTAATTTGATTAAGCAATGTTTTAGATGCTGCAGAGGTTGATCATCCTCAAGATCCTCTCTCCATATTTGGTATGAATGTCTCAAACTATTGCCATTTTGGAGAGACTTCAGAGATCTTACAATCTTAATACTCCATGCTAATGTCCCTTTCTTTCCAAAGTATGTTCTGCTTCTGGCCCCCCCTCGACCCTTCAGCATCTCACACCAAAGTAAACTAAAAAGAATGTGATCTCTTCTGACACTAGCAGCAGACTTGAAGACCCCTTTCAGCTCCCTGTCCCCAGGCAGTCCTCAACAGACTTTGACGCACATGCCAAATGGAATATATGACCTATTTCATTAACAATTTGTTCAAATCACCCTGCAAAACCTGGGAACCATGGGTGACTCATTTTAGTTTAAAGCTACCTTTAACAATTTGATGTAGACAGACCCGTACTTAATTTTTTTGTCTGACAACTGGAGTTGTGTCAACCCTCTTCCTTCTTTGTGTGGACTTCAAAATTCCCTTTCCAATAACTCGTCACCCGTTCTGATAATTCCAAATTAAAACCCGGTCAGCAGTGCATCACATAAACAATTTTGTATATTGTAAATATGTTGTAAGCTGCGACTGAGCTATATGAGAACTGTGTCCTAAAGCTATTTGAAGTCTTCTTTGGCTCTGTCAACCTTTCAATAAATAAAACTTTAAAATGAAAAAAGTAGAACCTTTGGCTTTTTGTCTGGAGCATTCAGTATGTGTTCACACCATGGTAAGGAGAAGTCCATCATTCTACAATGAGAAACATTATTTACAAATGTAGACTATTGAATACAGTTGTCAATCTGTCCAACAGTGGGCATCTCGGCAAATTCACACAAAAAATAAACCAGAGAAAATCGCAAAAAACCCAAAAGTTATATCCAGGGTTTTAAACTCAAGGGTACACTCAGTCTAGATTTACACAGGCCTAACAAGGCGCAAAGTCCTCTCGTCTTCACCAAGAACCACCACAAGGTGGGATGGGTTTGCCTGCAAAGGGATTACAGGTCGCTGCCCTTGGGTTGGCCCCTAGACGTGAGAGGGATAGGTGAAAAAGGCAATACAATAGATAAATCAAATGGCACCTTAGAGGGTTGATGTGGAGCGATACTGGATATGGCTGGCACTCTGCAAAGGATCGGTCTCACAGGAGGAAACAGGATACTAGTCGGGTTCGGTACACAGGTCAGATAGCAGACAGCAATAGGAGAATCCAAGAGAACAAATGACGAGGAGTCATGTGACAGTCCCCCGCCGTGAACCCGGAAGTGAGCGGCTGACAGAGCAGGAGCACGGACAGGTAAGAATCCCTACACAGGGTCTGCAGACCTCTATCCACAAGATCATACCAATAGTTAAGCACAGGGTGAAGAGGTGATGATTTGGGCTTGTCTTACAGCTACAGGACCTGGATGCCTCACAATTGTTGCGTCCACCATGAACTCCTCTTTACACCAGAGCATTCTAAAGGAAAATGAGAGTCAATCTGCCCGACAACCGAAGCTTATCCAACACTGGAGCGTACAACAGGCAACCAGCATGTCTACAACTAAATGGTTGAAGAAGAAAACAATCAAGATTCTCCAATCGCCAAGTCACAGTCCAGATCTCAAACCATTTGAGATGCTGAAGCGGGACCTGATGCAGTTTTGGAAGAAGGCGGGTCCAAAGTTGTTCAAATACAATTTAAGTGACTGAGAAAATCCAGACAAGGATTACATAAGGTTACTGCTGCTAAAGGTTCCACAAGCTACTGAATCATGTGGTTTACTTACTATTATAAACATGGCTTCTTCCTTTTTATTTCCTTTTTTAAATAAATAATGACAATGTAAAATATGTTCTGGTTAATTTGTCACGTGAGATTAGATTTATAAAATGTTAGGACTTGTTGTGAACTTGATGATTGTTAATTATGCCCTGATATGTGAACACAGATTTGAAAGAGGTGTACTTTATTTTTCACAAGACCTCTCAGTAGACTATGAAAACTGTACTAGCAGAGTATCATCACATTTTCCCTGAATTGTGCTAATTTGTTCGCACCATGTACATATATATCATGGTATGTCATATATTGTGAAAAAAAATCTTAAGATAATGGCAGTAACAGTTTTCAATTCTTGCATTTTGTGTGAATTCCAGTATGCATTAATTTAGGGTCAATTGCAGTTCCTCCACACAAATATGCGGCAGATAAATGGGAGTTAATTCTGTATTTCTCTACTTTGTCATGCTGAATTCAGTAAGTGTTCTGTAGGTAGTTCTGTTTAGTTTAAACTTGCTGGTGCTGATTAGGAAACCTATTCCACTTCTCCATTCATGAATATAGTGGCAGCTGGGGGAAAAGAGAATGAGGCTCTGCTTATGGCTCATTTGAAATGGGAGTAATATTTAATTCATACTTTTCATTTTGCCCTTCTGGGATCTCCTTGGAGGGGAGGCAAATTAGCAGTACATAGAGGGATGGGACGAAGGCCTCAAACAATTGCGGGACCAAAATTACCTCGATGTGAAAAGAGTCATCGAGGCCTCCTTCTGCCCACTTTACTACGAAGTGGGCATGATGACGGAGCACTGCCAGCTGACACGGATTAGGAGATCCATTTTGGTATCTCTATTCTTCAGCATTACACTAGCAGTTGTTTTTATTTGAAATTTATGGAATAAAAAACATTTGACTAAGATATGCAAATAATCATATATCAACTGATGTACAAAGATACAATGTTGAGAAGATATCCATAAAGCATAATTTAGGATAAAAAAAACTATCATATATATATATATATATATATATATATATATATATATATATATATATATATATATATATCTGTGTGTATGTATATATATATATATATATATATATATCTGTGTGTATGTATATATATATATATATATATATATATATATATATATATATATATATATATATACACACATATATATATACACATACACACACGGAGAGAGAGAGAGAGAGATACACACACAGAGAATCAATCAATCTATCTATCTATATATATATTACACACACACACACACACACACACACACACACACCATATATTATGATGTCTGAGCCCACTGAAGTTTTAGATATTTTATTGTGAGTGTGCATTTTTTACTTTGTTAATAAATTTTTACTGTGTTTAAAATATACTACACTATATGGGGCTTTTTTATTTTTGCCTGCCTGTCCTGAACCTGATAGATGGAGTGAACGGAGCGAAGGAGAGCTCCAGCTGCATAAAGCAAATGGTACAGTTAAGCACTTTCTAATATAATTCTGGTACACACAATTCCAGGTGGCTGGGTTCATCCTGGTTATATTTGTTTGTTGGTATTGCACTATTTGGTTCTCTCTCCCTTTATATGAAAATACAAGACGGCTCTACATGCTGGCAGCAGAGTTACCCAGGTTTCTTGTATTGATGAGCACACAGCTTGGGTTTGGGACGATACTCCCTAAAATACTACACAATAGGTGCCTTTCCCCTCTGTTTTGTTTTGTAGATTTGATTATCGGCTTCACCACCCGGAGTTTGAAGGGAGGCTGCCACTTTGTATGAAGGAGATGATCTGGTGTGTACTATTACTGAACTATTTCTATACAATCTCGAACTGAGCGCCATATTTATTGACATATATATTGGGACTCATTGTTTAGAGTTAGGACCACCCTATTAGCAGAAGCGCTGTGATGTGGCAGGTGGTTTATCGTACATTCGCAAATGTGTGTAACTGATAATTTTGTATTTCTATGTACAAGTAGAAATGGAAGCTCTTTTATTGTTTAACAGCGATGTGCTGGGGAATTTTCTCTGCATTTGTTCCTTTGAGGATAACCCCACCCTTTCAAGCACCTGCTGTTAACCTATAAATTGATTGAACAACTTACTTTCGGGTCATTTCCAAATTCACAGTACAGAAAGGAGTTATCCCTGTTACCAAGTGCCTCAACTTTGCAGGACTCCTTTGATTTATGCACCCAGGCATTTATTTGACTAAGCAAAGTGCCTCTTCCACGATCACACGGCTTAAGTTCCATTATCAAAAAAAGAGCAAACCAAAAAATGTTAAGCAATCCAGCCACACCTTTGTCCTCACACACATGGGCACTACTTTGTTCCCCTAGCAGTTTATAGGGTATAGTACAGCTAAACAGGAGATAAAGATAGGGATCACTCAGCTGTAAGATGGACACAGGAATGATCATTAATACCCCATTCATACTGCACCAAAAACCCGGGTTTTTGCAGAGGCACGCTGAAAAACCCGGGTCTTGGTGCAGTATGAATAGTCCAACCACAAAATCCCAGGTCTAAAATCCCGGGACTTAGACCCGGGATTTTGCGAGGGGTAATTCCCGTGTTGGACCCTGCTCGCCTGCAGTATGAATGGTGCAACCCGTGTAATTCCCAGGTCTCACCATTCATACTGTAAAAAATAAAAAATTGTGAGGTAAAAAAAAAAGATTTTAATTAATAAATAATATATAAGAAATGTTTACTTAACTTATTTTCAGCCAGCGGTGTCTCCGGTGCGTTGCCGGCTGTCAGGGGGACCTCTGGGTACTAAAATGACGTAATTTCTAATGGACTAGAAATGACGTCATTTTAGTACCCAGTGGTCCCCCTGACAGCCGGCAACGCACCGGAGACACCGCTGGCTGAAAATAAGTTAAGTAAACATTTCTTATATATTTTTTTTTTAATTAAAATCTTTTTTAACACTTTTTTTTTTCTAAAACCCGGGTCGGGCAGGTGCAGTATGAACCCGCCCGACCCGGGAATCTTGTGATCTTTACTGCCCTGTGCCCCAGCAATATCCCGGGTTAACAACCCGGGATATTGCCGGGGCGGCAGTATGAAAGTGGTATAAGTTAAATAGTGCAAGTGGCGTTTATGCTACATATATCCTGCGGTTATTGGAAACATGTGGGTAATCCCTTTGTGTGTACCAACCCTTACAAAGCAATTGCCTTGGAAATGTCCCCTAAACAAGACATACTGAAAAAAAATCATCCCCTAAGTAAAGGTGGAAAAAAAACCCAGACATTTTGCTTCATGGTATAAGTGATATATTTGTTTATTTTTGTTATGACATTACGTGAAATGTTTTTCATAAGCTATTTTCTCAGCTATATTATTTTCCTTGTTAAACAGAGGCAGGAAAAACATCCTCATATTTTATATATTTTATTTGTCTTCTATGATTTTATTAGACATTGTCAATAACAATTTTACAATGTTTAATCCTTCTACTAAGAACAAAGCTGAAAAAAAAAAGTTCCTGTGTAATCCTCACAAAGGAGAAATATATATTTTGCTAAGAAGAAAAAATGATTTTCAAGGAAAACTGTCATATGATCATTTGCCTTTGGGTGAGTGGGTAGCAAATCTTGCAAGGACAGCTCATATCCAGCAAGCAGCAGAGGAGATGGATGAGGAGCGTGAGAGGGCAGCAGAAGGACATTTAATCCTCATTAGGTGAAACCTCATCTACGGCTTAAGGAAAAGGGACTTGATTCTCTGTTCTCTCCAAGAAATAATTCTCTGAGAGAAATCTTATTATACCATTTTGATGAATACCCTGGGAATACAAAGACAGACTTAATAAATGATGGCTTGTTTCTGGGGCAAAGTGGGAGGTACAAATAGGTAGCAACATCAGAGCTCATGGGAGTTTGCCACCTGTTCTACAGATTTTCACCAAGGTGACACAGAGTACATGTCTAACTCTTCATATTTCTGCTCTCCATCAATCACCTCTCACTTCCAAAGGCAGAAGTCCGACTGCCCTGTGAGCGAAACATGCTTAATCAATTCAGAGGCATGAAATAAGCCTCTTATCTCTGGCTGTGCAGGACAGCCGCTGCATGGCAAACCATAAAATTCCCTCACACCAGAATTATTCAGACTTCATTCTGTTTGGTTACGCTGCTTACTATGACATAACATTTCATGGGAAGGACTTGACCAGAGTATGAGAATATGCTCCAAATCTTCAGAGTGGTACCAATAACATTAAGAGAAACATAAAAACAGAACTGTACATAAGATGTAAACATGTAAAGCCAAACATCTATCATTAGCTAATAATATCACCACTCACAAATATTGAGTTACCTTTCAAAAGTGGAAAAAGGAGACTAGATTATTTTTTAGTCCAAGTCAAGATTCCCTATGAGGAAAGAGGCTTAATAGTGTAAAGCCTGGTCTAGGATTCGCTGTGTCTGCTACAAGATCTGCAGTTTGGTTTTGCATTAACGATATGGTTTACGAATATTGGTGAGGAAGAGCCTGCTGTCATAAGTTCCTAGTGAATTGATCGGCTGAATTGTCATGAATAATTGGTTCATTACACAAAATGGTAGATTCCATTGTGTATAAATGGCAGGTGCTTTTTAAAAGCAGTGTGGTATTTTTGTTTGTTTTTTTAAGTTGGCTAAATGTTAATTATAAGATATGATTAACAGAAATCAGACACTTGTGCAAAATAATAGTATAACATGACTAATAATTAGATTATTAATTGACAGTGAACACTGGTTTTGCAAAACTATGGATCACATGTTAACAACCTTCTCTTTAGAGATCTGAGCAGATTTTGATTGTGCATGAATGGATAACACCAAAATGTGGGAAATTCTTTGATTTCCACTTTAGACTTATCAGCAGCATAATTTTTATTACCATCTAAAATAAAATTAAACAATATTGGATAATCATAAATAGACAAGCTGAATAGGTTCTCAACTAGCAGTTAAACAGTTAATTTTAAAGTGAGCAGCACCTTCTTCTTTGTCTTGCAGTCATTTACTTAGCAGCATTTCAAAACATATTTGTATTGGCCTGAGATGATGTCATGTGATCTGTTCTATAAACAACATCTGTAATAGATAAGGTCTGTGTAATGATCACAGTGGGTGGGGTAGGAAACAGCACATATTGCTTCCGTTATTAATTGGATTAAGACATTCAGACTCTGAGGGGAAAAAAAATCTAATATTAAACAGACTTTTGTCACATGGATTTTTATCTGAAAAGCAAGCAAAGATCTGTAACACAAAATACTTTAAGCTGACTCTTCTATGTAATGAGGTGTTACAATATTCAGATGTCCTCAGTAAGAGGACTAAGTCCATGCAACATGATTTATCACACCTTTGATGAAAACACAGATACATTTATTAGATTTCCATATTCAGGTCCCTATATAGAGCAGATGGTATACAGTTTTTATCGTCCTTACAGAGATGTGAATTCAAATACACACACGGCAGGTCCTTACAGCAAAAACTTGACCTTAAATGTCCTGCTGCAAGAAAAGCCAACATAGCTTTGGGAGGGTATTGTCTAATTATTGAAACGATGACCATTGTGCTATATAAAGTATGGAACATAACCTGTCCCACTTTAACACGTTCTCCTGTTTAGAAATCAGAACTGTTCCAGGAATAATTCTGTTCTTTACAGTGTCAAAGACTGATACAAATCTATCACTCTCATCCCACACACATATTAATATGCTAGGGTAAAGAATTAAATTGTCAAACTAAAAGTAGAATAGAATAAGAACAATGTAGTTAAACTGATCCATAACCAAACACAGATGGTCTGAAATAGAAGGTTGTACTATGCCTTATGTGACTGACCTGTGCACTAATATAAAACTACAGTACACTAATAATACAGTAGAGTAATAATAAAAAATAATAAACCATCTCT
This sequence comes from Mixophyes fleayi, assembly GCF_038048845.1. Lineage (NCBI taxonomy): Eukaryota > Metazoa > Chordata > Amphibia > Anura > Limnodynastidae > Mixophyes > Mixophyes fleayi. Next base: position 35,326,010 of record NC_134413.1, on the reverse strand, counting down.
ACCTCTGCAAGTAATATTTACAGGAGCCATCTATGTCTTTATACCAATAGATGTGCTGAATCAGTTCCTTCTTTTCCTCTGCATATGAATGCCACTGCTAGACAAGAAACAGGAGGCTAAATCTTCACACATGTTGTGATCTGGCCATTTGGCTCAATTGTTTTATGACCAGAACTGTGAGCAAATTATCCACACTCATGTAGGAAAAAATTGAGGCAACGTCGTTTACGTACCGGGACTAGCAAGGGGCACATTGCCCTCCCGATCAGAGGATAGGATACAAACTAATTAACAGGTAGGATGAAAAATATCACCTACCCACAGCTCCCCCTAAACAGAGCCCTGGGAAACATGGCTGCATGGAACAGGTACTGGGGCTACAGAGGTGGGAGCAGTGTGTTAGGTGATTTTTTTTCACCATACCTAGTACAGCAGCTTTATGTGTGTACAGAAGGCAGGTGGCTGTGTGCCACACAGACCAACACCAAGCTGCAATCATAGAGATTGACTGGGAATACTGCTTTACCAATTACTACCAACTTTGGGGGCACTGCTTGTACATTAAAGTGTGCAATTGTGAATGCCACAAAGTGTATCTTTCAAAAGATGAATGTACCAATTAGCTAATTTCCCCTTTAGGGGCCAATTTTCCATTTTGCCGCTATAAGAAAAGTTTATTGCAGCAATAGAAAATCTTTTTATGCCTCAATTTACCTACAAAATTATGCAGAGGCAAGTGAATGATTCTCGGCTCCCTGACTATACTAGCTGTCAATGGTAAGAAAAGTTTAACCGCTTCGCCAGCCAGTCTGGATGCCTCTGACCTGGCTTTGCTGGTTCACACATGCGCATGCCCTGACTTGGGCTTCCAGTTCCACTTTCAATTTTTAAAAAATAAATAAAAAAAAAATGGTTAAAAATTAGATTAAATGTAATAAAAAAAAATTAAACCATGTGGAATTGGCTGTTTCCACATGGTCTAGTTATATTTTAGTATCCTGCCTATTTAACAAAATGCTAACCTGCATAAGTCTAACGATCTCAGAACACCGCAGTCCTCATAATTCTGAATGAACCAATACATAAAGCTACAAAAAGCCTAGCTTTTCAGAGCTTGATCCTGACCTGACGATGGCATTAACCGTCCTAACATATGGGGAGAGGGATCCCCGGCAGACTTCATGCTCCTCCCCCTAACTCTTATCTCTAATTGTATTCTGACTGTGCACGGCCTCATGGCCATGCCTGCGCAGTGTGAAAGCCAGGTCAGAACCTGGCAGTAGTGATCACGATTACGATCACTTTACTATAGTATCTTCGCTGGGACAGACTCCTATTGGACCCGCTGTCCCAGCTGAACAATTTTGTTAAATTACAACGTTCATTCATTTCTTATCAATACAATAAAAAATAATTAACAGTTAGAAAATACAAAGGGTCATGAATAGACCTTAGAGTGATGAAGTAAAGTGAGAACATCTATGGTTTGCAAATGACAAGAAATACACTTCACCATGTAGAAAAACCAACATGTGATTTTAAACAGACCAGTCTATGTGAAATGAGGGACAGAAGGTACCCAGGGCAAGACAGCAGTGATCCTCGCTGTGATGGAAGTTTGTCCCAGAGAGAAAACTCAATGTCTGCCAGAGCATGCCAGGCATCCGCAGCAGATAAGCTTCAGAGGATAATGTTGGATTACACTTGTGCATCAGTGTGTGAGTGGCAACTTCAAGTTGGATTGGATATTTCCCATTGTAAAATGTGCCTGAATCCGTTCAAGCAATTGCTGCGTGTTTCCATGAGACAAACACACTGTACCTTCTGAGAAGTACTGTAAAATCCACTTCAATCATCGCCTGCAGAAAACTTAAGACGGACATGAAATTGCAGCATTTTTATTTCCCCCGTTCCTTCAGGAGGAAAGCTGCTTATAAACAGAGAAGAAGTAAAATATATTATTCAACTACAGCTACCTCTAAACCATCTCTTTACATTCGTGCTGAAGAGAAACAAAGGAAATGAATTGTAATTCTTTTTATTTTTCAAGCCTTCATATTTGTAATCCAATGTGATTAACCAGGCAAGCATTGGCAGTCACAAGGTGTAGATCATTTTTTTATTTGACAATATTTCTATCTGGCTGTCTTTCATTCCCCCAAAGAAAAAGCAAGATACTGACCTCCGAAAGTAATTCAGTTTGTAATGAAATGAGCAAACACATGGAAGCAGGACCAATCATGGGAGGGGTGAGCATAAGGAGCCATGATATTTCCTAAAGTTTCTCCAAAGCGCAAATGTGCACTAAACTGAGCAATCAGATATTGTTTTTCATTGTCTATCTTGTTCTAGACAGGTTAAGTTAACTAATGATTGGTTTGTAGAGTTTAGTACAAATGTCAGTAAATAACCCTCTATAACTGATAGCACACAGGGAAGAAAAAAAAAGTAAGTCTGCCTTCTCAACTTTGCCCATCTATATCTGGTTCTGCTAGAAGATGCAAGCTGTTTATATATGAAAATGAATTTTGCAATCATTACTGTACAAAAAAATTATCTAATACTTCCCATCATTTTCTGTGATTTTGCAAATGACCTACATCATGTCAGAGATTTCACATTTTGAGCAAGCACTTTTCCTCTGCACTGTGAGTGGTAAAATTGTTATTAATGTTGAGGTATCTAACCTGTGGATCTTCAGCTGTTTTGGAACTACAAGTCCCCAGAATACACTGTCAGCCCCAGGATTTGACATGGGGTTCAACAGCAGCTTAAGAGCCACAGCATGCTGCTGTATATGAATTACGGGATTTGGCAGCTCTTTCTAAAATGTGAATAATAACCCATGTAATATGCATACAAAACACATCCTCTTCAAATTAAGTATTTTATATTTCTTTTTTTTTTAAAAAAAAGGCTGTATTATTGAGCTGAATAATAAGCATGAATCAACTGATATGCTTACCCAAAACATGTCCACAATGCCCTCTTTCACTTAAATGACACATGCAACTAGCAAAAGTGGCTCCAGCCATACTGAACAGACCCAACAATAGCTGTATTGCAGAGATGCCATTATTTATTTATTATTGCTTATTTATATGGTGCCACCATATTTTGCAGCGGTATATTGAGAGTCTTTAATCATGCACATCAGTCACAGCTTACATTTTAAATTCCCAACCACACATGCTTCAGAATTCAATTAACCTACTGATGTGGTTATGATATGATTGGGTTAAAATATAAGGAGTGAATTTTGTGTAATTTTGGAACTTCCTGTGTGCAAGCAAAACAGGGGTTAATGTTGATCATCTACTCTGTCCATTTGCACTCTCCTATCACCCTGCTGTGGCCTGTACTAAAGGGATTACTTTCACACAGACAGTAAATATCTCTCCCCACACCCTGTAAGATAAAATTTTATGGCAAAGCAAATGTTGGAAATTACAAGACATAGAGGGGAATTCAATTGGGCGCGTTACTGTAAAAAGTAACGCAGCCTGCGCACTATTACCATTATTACAGTAATAGTGCACTTAAATACCATTATTACAGTAGATTCAACGCTAGCTTTTTGCTTGCAGCTCAGGTCACGGATATTAAATGGATGCGAGTGAAGAGGCTCCTGGGTCAAAGGAGTTTACAGAGTTGGACAATAAAGGTAAGATGGGACCACACAGGTGAAGATTCCCTTGTGGTTCCAGCAGCTCAAATCAGCTATTGGGAACATCTCACTTAACTTGTCAGGGGTGTAATACCAACGATAATAGAGTTTGGATGCAGTATTTTTAATCAGTGAGGATACTGAGGTTCGAGATGACCTCCTGCCAAGCCTCCTCTTCGGGTGGCAAACCTAACAAACAAAAAAAGGAAAAAAAACAAAACAAAAAGTAGGAACCTTCAAAACAAAAAAAAAAGTAAAAGTTCACCTGGTACGATTAGGACCTTTGCAATTCGCAATGAGAACTGTGCAAATGACAAACAATATAGCAATGATGTCTCTGCAATACAGCAATCATGGGGTTGGTATAGTGTAACTGTGACCAGGCAATGGCCAGGTTGCTTTTGTTTACAAATATTGTGCATACTGGATTTTTTTTATTTTCTAAATAAAGAAGTTTATATTAACTATATTGATATTTTAAATGGAAGGCCCCAAAATCATAAAAGTGTCGCAACTGAATAAATCCATATGCATGTTGTTGTGACACTGATAAATCCGGACAAGTGTTGTCATGCAACACACAACTCCATGAGTCTCTGTGCGATACTGCACTGCCAGAGAAGGGCTAGAATTAACTGTAATGTAGCAAGAACTGTACCCTCAGAAAGTGTGTAGACAAGCACAAAAATGAAGCCGGACCTTACTTTAATCTGATACAGGGCTTAATTAATGGTTCAGCTGTCCTAGGCGTATTAGCCTCATAGCGCCCCTCGTCTTCCACTCCAAGCTACTAAATACAAACTCGTCCTTAATTTAAAATCTGGCTTCCTTCACTGCCGTCTCCCACCACCACCACCAATGTATATGTTCCCATGTTTTCAAAACTCAGCCCTACTTGGCTTTATAAAAGAGTAATGGCAATCTTTGTCACTCATCTCATTAAAATCAGAACCGTAGAGCAGAACGGAGGCATGAATGAGTGCAACTACGGATGATGTGAAGGTGGAGAGAGAGGGGGCTGTTACACCTGCGTCTGTCATTGTCTCTCGTACGCATCAAATGACAGCCCAATGATGACCCATTGGATAGTCAGGCCCTGATGTGAAAAGATGACCTTTTACACAATCACAAAGATTGCATGTTACACCAAATACCATCCACATTTAACTTTTCATTCTGTTTGAACCAGGATTTATGTGGCCAGCTAGACAATGGCTGCCTGTTCCAAATAACTATCCTCTGTGAACTACACCGTACATAACCAAGACACAATGCGATATAATGACACAAAAACTGTAGATTCAGATTCTAGACATTACTTTTAATGCCCTATACAGTCTTACAATTCGATTGATGGTTACAGATTTTCATATATTTTTTAGCAAGTAAAATATAAAGCAATATGCTATGTAAGCTACACTGCACACCATTAATTGATAGGTCTGTGTTGAATGCCAAGAAGACACAACATCTACGTTCTACCAGATTTGGGACCCCTGCACTCAAAGTAATTATGCCTGGTCAACCATGCAAATGTGTTATCTCACTTACGGTCCTTATTTGATGGCCTAAAAATACATTGCTTTTACTAGTGTTTTGGAAAGCTAGTAAAAGCACATAAACAGGTATGGGAATGGAACTCACTGGCTCCAATGACCACATTACCACTAGCATTTGCTCTAGAGCATTTGTTTTGCAATGCAGGTTTTTCAACACGGCACACTCCATTTTCTTGAAATCACCGCAAGTAAATGTATTGTGATCAATGGGGTGACACAGCCACTCCGACCACAAGTACAGGGCAATCATTTCCTCCTCATGTTCTAAGCTTGTGAGCAGGGCCTTCTCACCTCTTTGTCTGTTTTACCCAGTTTGTTTATTAGTTTATTATGTTTGTCCCCAATTGTAAAGCGCTACGGAATATGTTGGCGCTATATAAATAAATGATGATGATGTTCTCATTTTAGATAGGATGTCACTAGCAATTAACACAATGTCAATGGATAACCAGCCTTAGGGGCGTATTCAATTGTTAGCGTTAAAGCTCTCAAACGAGCGCTCAAAAAATCTTAGCGTTAATACGGTAATTACTCGCGGAATTTCAGCTCGCTGCTCCATGAGCTGCGAGCTGAAATTCGCGAGTAAACTACAGTATTAACGCTATTCGCGCACAATATTACCGTATAAACGGTAATATTCTTTGAGCGCTCGTTTTTTAGCGTTAACGCCAACAATTGAATACGCCCCTTAAAGTCCTGTATCCTTAGATTTTCTTGATTCTACTTCCCATTATTCATACATGTTGTTACAATAGAATGAGCATGCATTAAACTCTAGAGTGCATGGACTTCATTTAATGGCAATATTGAGCCACCAAATAAATTGTACAGGTGCGACAAGAGAGTGAATCACCCATAGAGGCTGTATCTGTATCGTATAGTTATAAATAATGTTTACATGTACCAGTGATTAGCTGTATTTAGCAATAAATGAAAACAATACATTTAATCAAAAAAAGAGACACCTGTTACAATTTATCAGCAAGCATTTTAATTTAGCACAAGCTATAACAAACAAATCAATGTTATGGAGCACAAACATAAGAAAAGTACCAACAGGACATGAAGAAGGAAAGAGCTGGGGGGGCCAAGCTGAAGGTGTGTAGGGCGACATGCTGCCCATCACTGGTATACTGTATGTACTTTAGCTTTGAAGGTTGTTGGCCATTCCTAAACTAGACAGTTAATTGTTAACATTTATTGAGAAAAACTTTAAAATAGCTGCATTCAATTTGTGCCTTTTTAAAAGTTTTCTTCAACATTTCCCTCACAAGCTTTTCATAATGGTTTAAAATAATTTCAATTGCAAAGTCCCCTAAGTACCTTATTACTGGGATTTTACACTGTTTCAGCAAGCATTAGACTCTAATTAGTAACACTGCAAAATGCTTATGTCTACAATTGAGAGTTCTGAATGCAAAGAAAGTTCAATCTACACCCAAGCATTTTACTAATTCACAATTGGAAACGTATACGTAATCTCTAATTTTCTCTATATTATTTATTATTATTCCATTTGTGATTTAACAAGTGAGGAACCAAAGGCCATTTTTATCTGATCAGCAAGAACCTTCCCTGTCCTGTACCTCCTCTGTCATTAAAGTAAGTCTTACAGTCACTACCAATGAAAGTGCATAGTGATTGTTCTGTATGTCACAGTATACTTGTTCTTACTGTACAACAGGTACTGCTATACAGAGACCATCATCAGGGGCTGGCAAGTAGACTTTAGCCCATGGGGGAAGCACATAGCACTGGCCCATAAGTAACCGCCCATCCTTAAAGAGTGGTTTTTGTTACAATATATATTCATCAATATAAAAAGGATGTTATTTTAGTGTTACTTAACCCAGCAATACTTTATTATTATAAATAAGTCTTAAACAGTGCATCACACATTTCCCCCTTCATCGCACTACTGCCCCTTTCATCACTCTACTGGGCAACTCATTACACTGTCCCCCTCTTTACACTGGCCCTCTGATTACTATGCCCTTATTACACTGTCCCCCATTATACTCTCCCCCTCTTTACACATTTCTAATTTTCTTACCTTTCTATGGTCTTTTTTCCTGTGTCTTCTTCCTTTCTTCTCAGCAGTTCCAACCAGTGCAGCTCCACACTGATAGCATCGGGACGTGATGATGATAATCAAACCCGACAGTTAGTGAGGAGGTGGGTAATTTGGTGCTACAGGGCTCCCATAGTCTAGGGGTGGAGCCTGGTGTCACTGTCATTGGAGCGATGCAGACAGCCTATGCAGTCCATGCATAGGCGGCCACATCGCATACTATTCACTGTGGCCACATGATTCATTAATAAATTATTGTACTACAAGCTTCTCGCAATTTACAAATATGCATTAAGCATCCATTGTAAGGTATGGATCCCTTGGAACATACTCTCTGATGAGTTACTGCCTTGCATCTAACCTCATCCTAGTCTCAATTTACACTTAAGTAAATCTCTAATTCTGCAGATTAGAATTCCAGTACCAACTCCGTGCTGATGACCGACACACTTTCTCCAAAAAATTTACACCTTCTCGTCTAGCCACCACCACCATTTACTGCCTCTCTGCTATCTCCTCCATGATGTCTTTAGGCTACCTGAAATTCACCCTCTCCAAAGCATTGCTGTTCCACATTAAACCAACTGGTATATTTTTCTGTTACTATGAACCTATAAGCCTTTGTCTAAGGGTCACTTTCTCTCACAAAACATTTTCAAAATGTATCCTTACCTTAATAAGGACATTAATTATATACTAATTTATCAATACACTTATATCACACCATTATTGTAAACCTTTACTGACTATCCCATTCTTCACCTAAGGGAACTCTGCTTCAATGCATTCTGAATGTGGCTGCTAGGCTACTTTTTTTTCCTATCAACTGCTTCACCAATGCTGCAACGCTCTGCCAGACACTGTACTGGTTGCTTGATGCTGGGGAATTAATTCAAAATCCTGGTTCGCATCTCCGCTGTTCTCATTAAGACTGTGTCTACATGCCTCTGCTTTTATCTCCACATATCCCCCCACTCATGCTCCTTGATCCGCAAAGGACAGCAACATCTCATCATCCCATCTAAAAGACTTCTCTCATGCTGTACCTTTACTCTGGAATGGAAGACAGGCTGAAAGATTCCTTGTTCAACTGCTTTGTGTGCATTTACTGAGCGTCAGAGTATTATTGAAGCTGATCCTATTCTATTCTAACCTGCATCCCAATACAAGGTAACTGTACTATAAAACCATTATAATTGAAAGACATAAACCAAGAGACCTACATAGATATTTAAGTCGGGAACCAGCGCTGACATGGCTATCTACCACCTTGCATCTTATCCCTTTTAAGCATAAGGAAACAACAAGAGAGGTGGGTCTACAATATAAGGCAACATCTGCCGGAAAATTTCAATAACTGTTGCTTTACACTCAACCTTGTTTTTACTGTTTAAAAATTATTTTCTTATAGTTACAATTTACCATGTTTTGCTATTTTTCTGTTCATAATGCTGTTGCCCTATCAAGATATGTTCAAATATTTAAAGTGATTTACAAAGGAAAAATGCCACTTATGACAAACAAAAACCTTGTGTGAATCATCAACAGGGCTGCGCAAGGCCATACATTGTGTTTAGCATAAAGGTTTCCTCTTTATTGTAAGAGGTACAGACGTAAGATGTGTTACCAGTGGAAATGCTAGAGTGACTGTAGCAGAAACATTATCTGCAAACTGCAAAGTAATAACTTTAAAATTAAGCTTTTCCCAACAGCAAGAATTCAGTTTGGTTTTGTAATGGTAAAGCAAAATGAACAGTAAAAGCTTTTTGTCTTTTTCTTTAGGAGGATCAGCAAGTAAGCTCTCCTAATCTATAGATCTTTTCAGCACCAATATCCTAAAAAGAACTTCTACAGAGTGTACCACAAAGCAACCCCATTTTTAAAAATGCTTTAAAACATCCAATTACTTTCAAATGCAAGCAATACTTTACAAAGCCTCTGAACACCATCCTCACATTCTTACCTTTTATTTAGAAGCAAACGCTGATAAAAGACGTACGGAAAGACTGAGCACTGCAACTAATGTGCCATTTCAACACACAATATTACATGCTGTTAATAGTGATCTTGGTTCATCTATTCAGCAGGCATATTAGCTAAGCATCACTAATGTCTGGGTGATTTCTACAACAAAATGTGGTTTTGCCTCATATCTAGTGAGACGGACACATCTTCCTACATTCTGTACATCGAGAATGTATTTCTGCAGTTTTTAAGCATTTGCCACCAAAAACTACTGGTTGATGATCAAAATAAGAATGAAATAAAAACAAGAAGTGCAAGCATATGAACAATGAAGGTCAGTCTGCAAGAAACATCAATCCATTGTACAGCTCAAGGATGAGAGTGTACTAGGATACTAACTACACGTCCAGGTCCTACATCAGCATAGAAAGGAAGCAAATGTTACATATTACAGGCTACAGTTAGAAAGCAAACATGCTCACCTCTGAACAGAGTACATGACAGTCCTATAGTTCACAACAAAGCAGTGTCACTACACGTTAGAGGCTATGAGGATTACACTGCCTCACACACTACAACATAAAAGTGGTTATGCCACTCACAGGCCAATGGTGAAACAAGAAACATACTATGAAACACAGTCACAACAATGAGCTAATTACTAGAGATGGGCGGGTCCGGTTCCCCGAGAACCGAACCCACCCGAACTTTGGGTATCCGAGTACCGAGCTGAGTAGCTCTCCCGCCCGCTCCGAATCCAAATCGAGGCCGAACGTCATCGTGACGTTGTCGGATCTCAGGGCTCGGTTCTCGCGATACTTCAAGATTATAAATACCTGCCTCCACAACAATCCATCGCCATTTGACAGAGGGAGAGAGCAGGGTGTAGTCACAGGCTGATTAGAGCAGGGACAGAGAATCCAATATTCTGATTCTAATTGTTGTAACAAAAATCGCTAGAGAAGAGAGGAGGATAGAGTTTTTTTTTCTTTTCAATATTTGGCGCTCCCCAGTGCTTTTGGGGTGTCCCCCATAATTGTGCATAAATATTTCTGGCTGTCAAAATTACTATCTGTCAGCAGTATCTACCAACTAATTTTTAGCACTCCCCAGTGCTTTTGGGGTGTCCCCTATAATTGTGCATAAATATTTCTGGCTGTCAAAATTACTATCTGTCAGCAGTATCTACCAACTAATTTTTAGCACTCCCCAGTGCTTTGGGCTAAGAATGGATTCAAAGCAGTCCCACATATGATCAGAATGCGCAACCAGGTTCTGTCACCAGTCCTGATGTTAGTGTTCCCAGTACGTCATCTGGGCAAGGCGATGTCAAACTACACAGTGTTTCGAAATCATTCCAAAAAACAAAAACTATTTTTTTTTTACTGTGCTGAAGCGAAAAAAAAGTGTTACTGAGCAAAAGATAAGTGCCGATAAAAAAAAATTTGCCAACATGCCATTCTACACACGCAGTGGAAAAGAGAGAATGAGGCCTTCACCTTTGGTTATTAGTGGCAGATCCCAAAAAGTTACCGAGCCTACAATTGGTGCACAACTACTGTTACGCGTCAAAGCCGAGCTACAAGATAACAGTAAGGCATTAGAGGATAATGTTTCCTCTGATTCAGAAATGACACCAATCCCTGTGGAGAGTCCATCCAACAGTGGGATGTCTAATTGTGAGCATTCTGCTGATGTGTGCCTTAATAGCCCGAGTGTAGCCGGTGATACACAAATTGAGGATGCCACTTTGGAATTAGAAGGAGGAGATTTGTGTAGGCGACGAGGGCGCTAATGAGGATGTTGATGAGGATGAGGTTGTTTGAGTAAGTCCTGCACCAGTGGCAGCAGTTCTGGCACATGACAAGAAAAAGGCCATTGTCATGCCTGGGCATAAAACAAAAAAATCCACTTCTTATTTGTGGAATTATTTCTACCCAAATCCAGACAACAATTGTATAGCCATTTGTAGTGTATGTCAAGCCACAGTCAGTCGAGGGAGGGACCTTAACCATCTTGGAACCTCGTCTATGTTACGCCATTTAACGAGAGTTCATGGCAAAGTGTTGGGAAAAGCTGAAAGTTCTTCCCAAAAAATTACAAGATGATGACAATAATATCTTTTTAAAACTTTCTATGTAAGTGTAGGGTGCAATCTACCCCCAAAGAGGAAAGGGACTTGTGGCATTTCCATATCACGTACCGTCTTGAAAGGCTGCTGTTTGGGCAATTTATCCATAAGGGTAGGGTGTCATAGAGAGAGTGACCCCAAACTGGCTTTGTCCATTTCTCTTAATACTGTACAGTCTATAACGGCTGAATTTTTTTAGTATTTTCGACAAGTGGAGGGGGGCCTAGAGAGCCAGAAACCAAACTGACTTTGTCCATTTCAATTAATATTGTACAGTCTATAACGGCTGAATTTTTTTGTATTTTCAACAAGTGGAGGGGGGGCCTAGAGAGCCAGAAACCAAACTGGCTTTGTCCATTTCAATTAATATTGTACAGTCTATAACGGCTGAATTTTTTTGTTTTTTAAACAAGTGGAGGGGGGCCTATAGAGACAGAAAGCAAATTGCCTTTTTCCATTTCTTTACATATTTAACTATAAGTGTAGGGTGTAATATACATCCAAAGACAATGGCTGCGTTGCCAATATGCATAGATGGAGAGGAAGACAATCTGTTTTGTGTGTAGAATAAATGAAGGCCTACCTACCAGGAATTAAACTGTTTTTTGGATGATTTATTACCTCTACAATTAGATTACTTATCTATGAAACAGTTAGAGCACTAAATTAGGTTATTTTAGGCCCAAAAACATTGATTTTCCAACAAAATAGCAAAACAAAACCAAACAAAACCAAAACCAAAACACGCAATGGCGGTTTTGCAAAACCAAAACACGACGGTACTCCAGATCCAAAACAGAATCCAAAACCAAAACACGGGGGTCAGTGACCATCTCTACTAATTACACAGAAAACATTTTATGACTGCACATTATCAAAAGCAAACACAATACAGCCCTATGGTGCAGTGTAATTACATAAACTATGCAAACGGAGAGGGACATTTTTAGAATGTTCCGATTTATATTGTAAGTTTAAGGGTAATGTTGTATTGTAGTAATTTGTCCCTGTAATATATATATTATATATAAAAATCATTGTAAAAAACAACAGATTTCCTATTGGCGCACTCTATGTCTCTATAATTATCACAGTTTAACCTAATACATCCAAAAATATTTGGCAAAGATTGCACCAGCCTAAATAAATATACATTCAAAATCCTCCTTTAATTACTTTTTGTGACAGGATGGACCGCCTATACTACCCTGTCTGTTGTTGCTGGGAACCGGCTGGGCTTACTTTGCCACCGTTCCTTTTCGTTATCCCAAATGCGCCCTCTAACCGCAATAGGAGGGGCTTACAAATGCTGCCACCACTGGACTCCTTAGAGGCATCCAGTACTGGGTTCCTTCTAGGCAACTGTCACTGCTAGGGTACCACCTCGCTGGCACCCCTGACTGCTTACTATGGATCAGTGTTGCTGTGGATGGATCCCCCCGGCATCTCACACTGGCCGGCATCTCACACTGGCCAGAGCTGCTGGGTAGCGGGTAGAGAGGTGGTGCTGGGAAGCTGGGTCCAAACCTCAGACAGCCGGAAATGGATTCGATTTTGAGTCTAATCTGTAGGTTACAGGATTTTCAGCATGGAAAACGTTTTCAAGCAGGTCTTTGAAGCAAGTGACGTTTATTTGCAGTCACACTGATTGAGTTATTTTTAGTATCAGGATACAACATATGTTTCCCAAACATATGCAATGCAAAGCTAACACCTTTTACACTACTCTTTTATGTGCTAAAATTTGATCCTTGCATTATCTGAAATGCAGCCACGCCAGACAGCCAGGCAGAGGCCCCTGCTGGGTATTCAGGCTAAACAGGTGTTTGGCACTTCACATAAGGACTTACTTAGCATTTCCTGCTATCAGCAAACAGACTTCTTCTAGCAAAGTTACAAACCCAAACAATGACACTTCCATATAAAATACATCCCAATGTAACACGATAAGTGCATTTCAAATGATACATTGGTGCCTGCGCCTCTGATTGAAATACATTTCTACAATAAATTATTTCTACATGATAGAGCCACAAATAAGTTATTTATAAGTGATCCAGTAAACTCTTTTCACAACCTTATTATATTCAAAGGGCTGTTCTTTAACTAATTTTTAAATAGCTATGGAAAAAATACTTATCGATATACAAAGTGTCTTCGAACTGAAAACACATAATATATAAAACAAATATTCTTAAATCTTTTTACTGGTGACAGTTCTAATGGAACAATCCGGTCATCATCAACTATCTATATTGTGCCACTTATTCCGCAGTGCTGTACAGAGAACTCATTCACATCTGTCCCTGACCCATTGGAGCTTACAGTCTAAATTCCTTAACATACACAGAATAAGAGAGACTAGGATCAATTTTATAGCAGCCAATTAACCTACTAGTATCTTTTTGTAATCCTATGGCACACAATAATCAATACCTAATATATAAATGACAATAAAAAAAAACAAATACAACATTTCATAACCTAAATAATACTAATAATGTAAATATAATATTAAAAACAAAGTAAATTTTATTTTATCCCTGACTGGGATTCAAACTCTCAATCTCTGAGATACTTTTATCTATTTGACATGGTACTTAACATTTTAAGCTACTGCATAAATCTGAATAGTGGTCACATATTTATTCCTAATATAAGGTAAAAACAGAGCAAGGGAAAAGAGAAAATAACTTTGATCAATGAGACGGTTTAGTTCTAAATTTTCTTTACGCCCATATTGACTAAGAGTATTCAATCTTAATTGAATATTATAAAACTCATTGGTCTGCTTGTCTGCCTGGTTATGCATGTGGACTCCCCTGCACCGGTTGGGATGAAACAAATGCAAGGTGATCCAATTGAATCCTGGCCAGGTTTTAGGGGAACTAGGCTCCCGGTCGGACCTCCCATTGATGGACGCTGAGCAGAACTTTGAGCAGAGGAGCCTCTTCTGAGCCTGCATTCGGACACCCCTTCACGGATTGGGATCAAACCAAAGTGAGGTGGTTCAGTTGGATCCTGGCCAGGTTTAAGGGGAGTTAGGGTCCTGGTCGGACCTTAAGTTGGTGTACGGTGGGCAGAACTTTGACCCAGGGAGCCAGTTCTGAGCCTTCCACTGGATGGATTTGGATGAAAACTTCACAGACTGGTAACATTGGATCCCTGAGGACATACTAGGAGGTTGAGGTCCCGGTCGGACCTTGCGTTGATGCACACTGGATGGATTTGGATGACATTTAATATAAAAACAAAAACTACACTGGGAATCTATCTCATGGGTGTGTTGGAAAAGCTGTTAGGCTGCTAATTATTTTAAAAATGTTGACAGTTACATCTAACTTATTGATAACTTAATAGCTTGTAGATTTAAACTTGGGCAACGCCGGGTACTTCAGCTGGTATATATATATATATATATATATATATATATATATATATATATATATATATATTACACACAAATAGTGCTCATCACAAAAAATGGATATGTGTGAACTATGTCTTTCTTTATGCTTTGGAAGTTGTCTTACTGTTTGTGATGAATAATAAAAAAATATTTTATATTATAAAAATTTAATTTCTTATTTTCAAGTAAACATTTGCTCATATTTTCAATAAGTGGCACGTTGTATTGAAAGAGGAATCAGGATTTAGTATGTAAAGGTGAAAACATAATCATCCTACAAGAAAAAAGTACTACCCCTATTTGTTACTGATGAAGAAGGGCTTATTAGGAACACTACCACGATCTGGAGCTCGCCATGAAAAACCCTATTTGGACATGCTGCACTTGTATACATTCGGAGGAATTCAATTGTAAAAAAATCTGCGCAAGATGCCTCCGGAACAGCTGTGAGACACTTCGAGCAGATTTTTTTTTTCCCTTACAGAAGTAATGCTCATTGTTACTTGCACCCCATAGAGGTGTGAGCAAAAATGAGCGTTACCTTTTACTGTAGTAATGGTAAAAATGTGCGGCCGTGATGTTGATGAACATCACGACCAACTGATTCTGCCCCATTGTGTGCGAGTGGAACGGCGCCAATTAGTCATGATCTGAATTAACTATGCCACTATCAGCGGAATCCCACGTTCCCTGTATTGGGGAAATGGCTCACTTCTTTTTGTGCACATTTTATCTATAGCATCAAGCAGTACGTAGCACTTCAAGTTGTATGGAAGAGCTATGGATGAAAATAGCCCTTCAATGCTCAGAGATACGGGGGAGCAGAAATGCTTAATGAGCGGACGTCCCAAGTGGACAGGCCCCTTCAGAAACTGTGCTCCAATGGTACACAATGACACACTAGTAAACTGAGAGCAGTCAGAGGAAGGACAGTTTACATGTATGTGGCTCAGCGGGATAAAAATTCAACTTCTGGTGTACCTAACAGGAAAGAGGTTAACAACGAGACTAACAACTGAGCTGCATGGCAGCAATGATGTGGAATATACTTTCAAGAGGCTTTTCTTAGATTCCATTCTATCCCTTTTTAGATATTTTCTTGCATAATGTTTAATAATCAATGTTGCAAAAATTACAAATATGGGGTTATTTAGCAATATTCTTCCTGTCTTTACAAAAATGCTCTAAAAACTTTATTTTCTTCTATCAGGCAAAATGCAAATAAAAGCTTTCAAACCTTGAATTGTGCAGCTAATTGGCCAAGTGCTACTGATACCCCCATTCACACTGCTTAAAAAAACTGGGTTTTTGCTGGGGTGTGCTCTGATGTCCTGGGTCGAGGCTCAGTGTGAAAGTTGGCCAGTGCAAACTTCTGAGTCAGATGTCCTGGAAATTAGACCTGGGACATTTGGAGGGTTATTACAGTGTCAGTCCCAGGCCGCCTGCGGTGTGAACGGTGCGACCCGGGTTCTTCAACCCGGGTCTCACATAAAGAAACTGATGGGGGCGATTAGGAACGCTGGAGGATGACATCATTTCAGTGCTGCAGAGAAGAGAGATAGGAGAAAGCATGGCACACTGGCTAGAGGAAGAAGTGCATGAGCTACTGGCCATTAGAGGAGAGGAGGAAATCAAAATACAGATCACAGGCACTGTAAAGGATGCTAAAACATAGCAAAAATACTAACAGATACAACAATAATAAAATAAAATAATACTAACAGTTCTTGATCAGGCCATGATTAAAGCAATGATGTGAACAGTCTCCACCCACTTTGGCATCATCTTTGTGTACAAAAAAAAAAGTCCCCTTTAAATGACCTCATCATTTTTCAGACAATCAAAGCTCCTCTTGTGATGACTCACACTTATTACCAGGGCAGACCCGGGTTCAGTATGAACGGGGTTGACACTACAAATTCGCGGGGCCAAGGTGCAGTGTGAATGGGGTCTCTTGGGATGTTCTGTAACACTGCAAAAAAACCAGCTTGACAAACCCAGGAAATTGCAGGGGCAACAATGTGAAAGTTGTAGGAGTTTCCCTAGCAGAGAGTCAGGAGTTCATTGTGGGACATTTATGAATGGAGTCAATGTGCACTTTGCTCTTAATTTAACAAGTCTTTCTGTATGACTAATTCTTCACATATGTTGAATTCCTTTCTATATTTGTTGCATGTGATAAGAAACATATTGTTATTAGAGAAATAGCAACAATTATAAATCATATCACACAGTACAGTTATCGAAGAGCAGCACTTGCCATTGACGGCCATATTTATTATGACTGTTAAACGTTACTGAAATGTTCTTAGATTCATCATGAATCAGTTATAGCAGTTGTTAAATAGACCATGCACATAAATTCTATTACAAAAATAATATTAGCAGTAATTTTTGACAGTTGTAAGTGGGCAAAAAAATGTTATAAATCTAATCACAGAGTGGAATTTGAATATATGGGTAAAACCCTTCCGATTTTTTTTCAGTGAGTCAACAAATGCAAGCAAGCACTGAACAATGGACACTCGCCAAGGTAATAGCTACACAAAAAATCAGGAGTAAATACAAGATGGGGATTGAAAGTATTGTACACAGTGAATGACAGATGTCAATCAAAATAAGACTAGCCCAGCTACTCTTTAGCTCGGCTAGTCTTTGCAGATGTGCACATGTGTAAGAGACCCCCTCCCCTTCCCCTCAAAGGGAATGCCAACTGGTAGCTCTAAATCTGGGTAGACGAACAGCATGGGGTCCCTGAAAGTAATAACCCGCACTAGGCTATGACAGGTAGGGCAATGTTTTGTTTTTTGTTTTTTTAAATAAAATGTTTATATTGTTTTTTGCTAAAATACATGGAAACAACAATCATCATCATGAAGATCGTGATGATGGCTGGCATCTCTTCCGCTTGATGATATGCTTAGTAATCATGAGAACCTGACACAAGACTGCAAATTTTTTAGGTGATATTACTCCGTCATTCCCTATATGGTGGAATTAGAGGCGGGTTTAAGTAGGGATGTTGTTAAGGAAGTATGCTTGTGTACAGCAGGAATACTATGCATTGCCAAGATTAAGATGGGTAATGGACTTCAGATGAAGTAGTAAGAACTCATTTGTCAGAGAAATATCTGCTGTATGTGCTCGTATACCTACGTGCCATTCAGTCTTGCGATTTCTCTTAAAGCCACATAAAATGAGAATCACAGGTGACACACAGTCAGATGATACAGGATCATATACAGGTCATAGTGAGCATACACTTAGAACATGGGAAAGAGGAGGATATAACTTGTGTCAAAAATACTTTGTTTGATTGTTCTTTTTTTTATACCTCTTTCCTTCCACTGACAAAGAAAACTCATATTAATGGAATAAGAAAACAGAGTAAATTTAATTGGAGGTCTTCAATGATGAAATAACTAGCGATGCAACTAATTAATGGTTGCTGTCTTATCTATGTAACTCAGAAAAGCACAGCATTTACTACGATAATGTTCATCCAAGCAATTTATACAAACTAGGAGTCAAAGGACCAACAGAAAACTATGTTAGGTTCAGTAACAGTTATATCATATTGTCCTATGGCAGCGAAGTGCTTAAAATGCAGCTTCTATGCCTTTTCTTTAATTTTCACACAAAGAGAGCTGGAACACATCTTATCAGATGAGGGTCTCTCATCTAAGCCCTGGGGACAGTCAGCACAGCATAAAGAGTAAAAACTAAATATTTTGTCAAGTCCTGCCTCAAATACAGCATCTCAAAATCTGTATGAGGTCTTGCCTTTAGGCAATCTCTAAGCAAGACATGAAAGCTTCTGAGTGGAGGGATATTAAAAAGAGTTTGAAGATCAGAGAATTACGTAGAACTCTGCAAGTGCATTAGGTCATTTAAGAATCTTGCTCCACCCAACAGTCACTAATTGAACAAGAGGAGCGGGAATCAGGTTTGAAATCTAGATTGTCGAATATGGGAACAACAGGGGAAGGAGAAAGGGAGTAGTGACAGTGCAACCACTGGGTGGAGTTTTGCTCATTTGACAAGATGTGTTCATGGCAGCCAGAGAAGAGAGAGAAGACTGATGCATATTTGTGGCTTCAGTTTCAATAGTTGCCCATACTTTTGGTGATCGGAAACTGTTCCATTGTACACATTAAGAGAGTTGTGCCACCATATAATGTCATCTGAAGTTTGCTATGCTTAATCCACTGCCTTGTGTGAATCATTACAGGATACACAAATGTATCTGCAGACAATTTTAGTCCAAATAAAGGAAGCTAGCTTTTGAATAAATTTGAATATTTGGGCAGGGATTCATACAAGGAGAGAAAAAGATAAAGTACCCTTAGCAATAGATTCAATTTTAAGGTGTTGATATGCCCAATTCAAAAGATGTATTGTTGGTCTCAGGCAACTAAATGGCTTTGATTTTTTGATAGCAATTGTTGATAATTCACCTGAAAGAACTGTCAATGTTGTAAAGTTATGTTGATGCCAGGGTACTCTAAACTTTACATGTGCCAGTTCATGTAATATCCTTTAAAGGACATGCACACTTTCAAACATATCCTTTTTAAAAAGCATTGCCTCCCCCACCTGTATAATGATGCCCTGGGACCCATAGGAGCCTCTGCCGTCGGCTGTGCACATCAGCTCCTCCTTTGCCGATTCGCAAGTACTGTTCATAACAAAAACAGAATAATTATGCAAATCTCTGTTTAATTTGGCAGAAGAGAAACTATTCATTAAAGTGTGAATAAACAGGGTTCTTTTCAAGTAATAGGAAGACAGGAATTAACGGTAGAGTTAATCTTTCCAAATAGACTTTCTCAGAATAAATGAGTTATGGGATATTGAAAAATTAGGCCACCTTAGACTTTAGGCATCTGAGAGCAATTCTAGGTGTACTGTTCTTTATAATCAAAAATATTTTTTTCTTTCTGAAACTGAAAAAATATATTTACGAAAGGTTCTGAGCTTCTAAATGCAATAAGCGTTCCACTAAATTGACTGAGCGAGAGTTTATGGCAATTTGTGAAAATGATGGAATTACAATTCAATGTGAGTTGAGCTTCCCAAAAGCTTTGATGAGCAGAAAATACCCAATATTAAAAGTCAAATGATAAGTTGACTAGAGCACTCTCTAGATGCAAAAATTAATATATTTTTTGTCCAGCTGAGTTTCTAATGGGGCATAAAATTGGACTCTAAATTAATGGCATGAAAATATTATGTGCAATGGTGGAGAACAGTTGTGTCTTTGAGTTTACAAGACACAACTGGAACTTACACAATATAACATTTTAATTATTTGATAGAGAAAAGAGTAAAGTATGACATTGACTCTTAAAAAGCCATCAGCATCTAGCTTGTTTTAAAATAGATTTACTGGAAGTTATAAGGGCAAGTGGTAATATTCAAAGTGGGTTATTCTATTTGCAGATATGATTTTAATGTATTTATTTACATTAAACAATACAAAAGACATCGAAGCCTCAGCTTTTTCATCCAACTTAAATGTTCAGTACAGCATGTAAATATCTATTGAAGCATAATAAAAATATATAAATCTCATTAGGATACATTTAAAGATTAGGCTTGTGCATAGTAAGCAACACATTGTCTTGACAGATAAGATCATGGTCAAGAATCGAACTCCTGATCCCAGCGCTGTGAGGCAGAAGTGCTAACCCCTAAGCCACCGTGCTGCCCCATCAATATTTGTGAGTCTTCCGGATAATCTGGGAGAGTAGGCAAGTATGCATTTAACTAGTACAGAACTACCTGAGTAACTCCTGTGCCTCCTTCTCAGAACCCCTGAGTGAACTTCTCTGAACAGAACTTTCTGATATCTGCTAATTAATTTTTTTTTGTGAATCAATATGAAAAAACTCAAACTACATAACAGACATGTTTAAACGGTAAATAATACCTTCTAACATTACCAATGTGAGAATCCAGACATATTTGTCCAAAGAACACAATGCATTGGCCGTGGGTGGATGCTGTGATAATGCCTCTTAAAGTGGGTTATACTGTGTATTGTACATTCAGGTGAAAATAAAGCTCTTTGAAAATGTAATGCTTTGTTCTGATTGGCTCTTTTAATAAAATCGTGGGCAATAAACTGGAAAAACAGTAATATCTGCTATAGCATACAAACCTGCTAATAGGACAGTTTATTTACTGATCCAAAGCAGGCTCCTGTAGAGTGGGCTTCCACAGATACATGGCAGCATCCACTATGTGAAGAAATGTCTTGGAGATATGGACATGCTAGATATCATAATTTAATGTGGCGTACATTACAAGCAATATGCTGCTTTCTCACAATACTAACATGGTGCCATAGGAGTACTTCAAATTCCTAAAAGTCTTGGAATACAGGTGAAAAAGAGTTATATTTATAAATTACCACTCTGTCACCTTCACCTTCTACAGTTAATATATACAGTAGTGTTTCTATGGTAATCAAGCAAATCCATTAATTGACGGTGAATGCACTCTATATTCATTTATGTATGTTCCATGTACATTATGGACATGAGGCTACTTTTATTGCTGTGGCTCAAATTACATTACTCTTACACAGGCAAGAGGTAAGATTTCATTAATTCACACTCCAAAGGACAAAGCTGTGTATAGGGGACAGATGGCTCTTTTCCTGTCGCTGAAACTACAAGAGTGAAAAACGGTTTACTGACGTCAGTGGTTTTGAAAAGATACTATATATTGGGGACATATGGGTTTATTTATGTTATTCTTAATCATTAAATATTATATAGGTTACGGAAAAGTTTATTCCTCACTCTCACAATCTACATTTTCATTTTTTTAAAAAAACAATAAAAAGTAAATCAAATACACAAACAATTTATTGCATAACTGCTGTCCCATTAAACTCCTATTAAATATTCAGTTTTACTCAATATTATATCCATCAATTACAGTTAAACTCACATTCACTAACCACAGCAAGTCAACTATTTAACATAATTACAAAAACAGAACAAGTGATCTAATTTACAAACTCTACTCCCTTAAAACTTCACAAAAAGTGAAGATCAACTTGCTTCCCATAGTCCTACTTAAGCGGAACATATTGCAGAAAAATATATTGTGTAGCCAACCATGGTGGTGGTGAAAAGCTTAACATTCGTACAATTAGTAAGAGCTTTGATGTCCTCTGCAGGTTACTTTCTGAAACACTATAAACATAAGAAGCAAAACGATTTCTGTAATCATTTAAAACCCACAAGCAATTGAAAATTAGCTTTGGTTTTACCCCAGACGGCATATTTCTACTCTTCACAGAACTTAAAAACAAGCCCTGATTGAAGGTATTCGGGCGTGAAATATCTTGTTTAATCACGGCTTGATGACTTGGAAAAATCCAATTACAAACGGGTATGGAGATATCCCCCAAATACTACAAGAGTGTGAATGCTGAGCATTCCATCAGTTTGAAACTTGCTCAATGGGACTTGGAACGACTGAAAGCAGTAGAGACTCACGTGGCAAGGAATGTTCCCGCAACTCATGTGCCAAAAAATATTCCCATTAGAATCCTAGACATTGGAGCATCCGATTGCAGTTGTACCTAACAAGCCACCAGTTACACGTGTTAAAGCCAGATATATAACTGAATTAAGTCAATTGAATCAGCAATAAAATTGTAGTACAACCTTTTCTTATTATAATTGACTGTCATTTATATTGTTACATAAGTAAAAAAAAAAATGGAGTTACAAGATGACTCAGAAGAAGCAGGAAAGCAGTGTTGTATCTTGCAACCAATGACTCTGTGTACGGTATATATGAATGGTGTTACAATTGTAAACTACCACTTCCGTGAGTACTATATCCATGTATGATGTCACAACTATGAGTTACATCCCTAATTGTATTCCTGTATAACTTGTCAGGCACTACCGTTGGTGGGAGAGCATTCTGGATAGAAGCTTAATGCTGGCACTAGCTTGCGCACTATATCGGCGATCCTTTTAAAATTTTACTTTCGAAATAAACCTTTTTGTGCTTCGGAAACCACAAGCTAATAAGAAATTCATTTATTTACCTTGAATAAGTGTATATATTGTCCATGGTTAATTAGATCATTTGTTAAACTAGGCAAGTGGGTAGGTTACAGCCATTTAGGGATTGGGGGATAACATCAGTACTTAGACATACATCTAGATAGCTCTTGTCTTAGCTATTTTGCTTAGTATTATGGCTGGCAATGCTATATTATGCATTAGTACCATATTATCTATGCTTTATTAAATGAAATCTACATGATGGTTTCTCTTGACAATCCAAAACTATGAACAGCGAAAATACATTATAAGTAATCTTGCAACACAAACACATTACAATGTCTATCAGTAAAATAGACTTAAAAAACAAAGTGATAAATACCTACTAAAAGGGACCACAGCGTAGCTAGTAAAGTACCGGTATTCAGTGTTCATATATTCTTTTCTGGGAATTTGGCTGCAAGCTGCATAAGAAAGTCATTTTAACAGGGTAGTGTCATTGAACCCTCTCTCTCACATGTCCCAGTGCAGCTACAGATTTTTCTATTACATAAATAATGACCATGTTCCATTCTGGATGAGATTGCAACTCTCCCTTTTCAAACAAACAAAAAGTTGAAGCGTAAAGCATTTAATATGAACCTTTCCCTGAATATCCTAAATGGGTTGGAGGGGCCAGTTCTGGCTGCTCTGTTATTAGTAGATACCAAGATGAAGATGTAGCAAAAGTTAGAAATGAAACCTCAGGATGTGACCTCATTTGAAGCAGAAGACGGAACAGATTCATAAAGCCAAATGTACCAGTGGAGTTCCTTAAAGAACACACCTCCCATTCAGAAACTTTTACATAATATATTAACTGCCGAAGCGCACAGATTTCATCTTTTCCCTCTCACTCCATGAACTGACTGTAACAATGGTCTTTGCAATTTAATCTATGAAAGCTTACAATGTACAAGTTATTCCTATTCAGTAGCATTAAAATGCAAGAGCTTCTTATGCAGCTGCTTGCACACAAAGACACCAGAAAATCTCAGGACAGCTTTACAAAACACTGCAAAATAACTGTCTCTTCCATCTCTGGACAGAATGGTATTACTGATTAACTTTGCTAACACGCACAGGTCTAGGGGTAAGGAAAGTTAATACAGACTGATTGTAATTGACGCAACAATGAATTTGATGGAGTGGTGTCATCTAGCCATAAAATGTTGTTCATGCTGTGTGACATTCATTAAAGAATAATAAGTAACATTGATTTGCCTGCAAGATATTTACCACCTTGGATCAATACTGTATTTTAATTTTCCATACACATTCATATGCACCGCTTGTGGACATCTCCACCATTAGGCGAAAGCTCATTCTTACATTGAGGCTTTCTAGAAAGCCCCCACAATACTGCACTCAAAGTCCCTAGGTAGTAACATAAAAGGGATGATAGGAAAGAATGAAGCTTAAAGTATTTCATTCTTTAGTTTTTCTGAAGCTTGAAGCAAAATGAACAAAAACAATCAGCATGTCTACTAATCCCTAACCTATAGAGATGCTGTACCACTCAGTGTGGCAGATGCTCTAATATGCATTAGGGACAAGCCCATATATCCCAATTGTCTCTAATCGGTGTCCTGTATCCTTGACTATCAGCAAGAGGATAAAGTTTCACCTAGCAACCAGGGGGAAACCTTTTGAACTGCTACAGCTTTAGCTCAACATATTGTCACTTATATATATATATATACACACATATATATATATATATATATATATATATATATATATATATATATATATATATATATTATTGCACTTCTTCTCTTCTTCTTCCACTGGGCATGCAATCAGAGTGCCATTTTGCATGTAATTGAGAATACTTTTCCGCTCACAATGCGAAGTAACAGAGATGCTTCCATGCCCGATTGACCTGGCACATCTTTAACATTGGCAGGGGGTAGACGCAAGTACACTAATGCTTCTCTGTGCAACACATTTGTAACTACAATATAATAATATATATATATATATATATATATATATAGTGGTTGAAGTGGGGCTGCATGTTGTAGTATGCCATACCGCTACTTCTTCAACTGCCTTCATTGTAAAACTATCAAATTCCACTCACATTTTCCATAAAACCACTTATAAATGTCCACTTAAATACACACAAAACACACACAAGCATATAAATAAAGAAGCAGAGCAGTCCCCGAAACTTTGCTGATGCTCGGTATGATATAACTAATTTACACCATATATTATGACCCATGATGATGGAGGTTGAATGTGCCTGGCTTTCATTCAATTTTATATGTACCTAATAACATTAATACTCTGGAAACCATTTGTGGTGGAATGGGAGAGGAGTAAAATAAATTTGAAATTTTAGAACATCTACTGAAGAACCTGGGACATATCCCTCAACCCTCATTCAGTGTTTTAGAATTCTTTAGCTGTGATAATACAAAGTCATGACTTTGTACAATCACAGCTAAAGGATTTTTCTGTACTATCCACCATAATGCTGGGTGGACTAGACATTTGTCCACCGAACTCCTACTTAAACACTTATATTGGCATTGCTTTTTAACTACAGTTTTGGATAGGTGACCTATATCAAGGGTTTGTTTATCTGTTAATGAAACTGCATTTGGCTAGGATCCAATTTCTAATATTAAGGTTATGATTGTTTTGACCTTATATATAAGTGTTGTTATTGTGCTTTCATCAGTTTATTTACAAACAATGTTTTTTACATATCCATAGTACATAGTACTTTATTTGCGCCTTGGGAATCACTTTTTTTTTTTTTTAAAAAAACGGCTGTAATCTCTGCAGAGGAGATGGAAAGTGAGGGGAGGAAAGTGAAAGGGATGTAAGGAGAGGAAGGAAGGGTTAAGGAAGTGAGAGGAAGGAAGGGGTAGATAGTGAGGGGCAGGAATGGATCTGCAAAGCAGTGCTATACGCAAGCCCTACTGGGGAGGCTTAGGTTGATTAATGGGTGATTTGGTCCTGTTGCAGTTACACAGCTTTCAAGAAGTTACATTAGTTTATACTAAATATGTTGCAAGAGGCATACCAGTAAATTCAGCTGGAAATTACAAAAGAAAAAAATATGACACTTATAACAAAAACACCACTACTCTCTGTTGTTAGAAACGATGATTACAATACAAAATACATGATCAAAACAACAGATGGAAATGCAAATATTTCACAGGCTACAAAGCAGAAAAATGGTAATTTATGTATGTGCAGCGCAGACCTCCGCTGTCACAAACACTGAATGAAGCAGATGACGTCACACACTGTTAGCAGTACACAGAGATCGGACTACATTTTTTTTTTAAATTGCTTATCCACATCCAACATCCGGAGCTGGTGCTACCACTAGGCGATCCTAGGTGACCATCTAGAATGCAAAGATTTTGGGCTTCTAAATCAATGAATGAGGGTTGTGAGATATGTCCCAGGTTCTTCAGCAGATGTTCTAAAACTTTCAAATTGGTTTTACTCCTCTCCCATTCTAGCACAAATGGTTTCCAGTTGAAGGGGGAAAGAGCAGCAAGCAGCATACTGATGCAGATGGGACTCACTGTAACACTGGATATGAGGTAAGGGTGTGGCTTTTGCCCTATAACTGGCATGTTAACACATCACATCCAGTGTGAGAGAGAGCACCGCGGGGTAGAGTTGTGAGGAGGAGGTGAATGAATGGCGAACGTGAATACAGCATATAATGCTCTACAAATGGGGCATGCCTCTTTAAATCTGTCACACCACAAGTTTGAGTACATAGAAATACTAGATGATAAAATCGTAAAACAATGGTAACTAACAAAATGCTTTGTAAAAGAAATAGAGATTGCCATATATTGTCATAGTTATGTAACTACATCGGTGGTCAGTGCAAGAGCATTGAATATTGTCTGATAAGAGCAAATATTGCAGACCTGGGGGTAAATGTATCAAGCTGAGAGTTTTCCGGCGGGTTTGAAAAGCCAATCAGATTCTAGCTATCATTTATTTAGTGCATTCTACAAAATGACAGCTAGAATCTGATTGGTTGCTATAGGCAACATCTCCACTTTTCAAACCCGCTGGAAAACTCTCAGCTTGATACATTTACCCCCTGAACTACACAATACTCACCTTGAAAATAATACTGAAATATGCTTGTGTGATTCAAGCATAAGTCAATGTTCCCTATTCTTCCTTACTACTTTTGAGGATTGAGACAGTACAAAGGACTAACTTATTTCTAATTGTTTCCATTAGTAGAGAGAAAATAAACTCGTACCAATTATAATCAATTTTGGGACCATTGAAAGGGCTAACTATAGGCAGTACAATGGCAATGTGTGTTCCTAGACATTACTGTGTAGAGCAATTTCACAACTATATATAGTATAAGAGATAGATGTGCAGTTTAAGGTATTTGATTGACGGATCTGTCATGTTGCAAAGAATTAACTATTTTACCTAATTTATTCTATTACTGAGAAATCAACATTCAGTCAAAAGTTTCCCACTCCCTAATAATAAATACCTTTCCATTATAATGTCAATTATTTTTGGGTCTTGTCTTGGTTGAGGAACTCTCCTCTCTATGCGTTGGGGTTGGTACCATCCTCTCTAAATGATGGATCCCTGCCACCATCAATAACCCCAACTACAGAGTGCCATGGGGGCTAGAGAGGAAGGTATTAGAGAAGGGAGGTTGAGATAAAGTAACATATAATAATGACACACATGGGAGGTAATGAAGAAGTAACTACTGCAAAGGTGGAAGCATGACAAATACATAAATGTTAAAATGGATAATAAAGTTACTGGCACAGAATGTAGTGGGTTAGTACTGTGGCATATATGTTACTGGCCATTACTACTACTTTAGTAGACCTACTAACCTTACTAATAGATACATCACTGGACACAACAGACAACCAATTGACATTTTGCTGGGTATTAATGGTAACTAGTAGACAACCTATAACTTATTATTGATAACTAGTGGTCATTTCACTGGGCATACATGGCAACTACTGGGCCTCTTACTGGGAATTGCTGCCAACTAATGAGCATCTTGCTGGGCATTACTGCAGCTACCGGGTATCTAATTTGCTATTGCTTATACTAATGGAAATATTGTGCATTTTTGGGGGCATTACTTCTGCAAATGGCCACCTTAAAAATATTAGTTTTACTGATGGACATTTTATTGTGCTAAAGGATGACAAAGACCCTTAAAGCACTTTCCCATTGCTATCTGGCTGAATCTATATATAATATACAAGTTAACCTGTGCATGATACTCATGCATTCTAGTCAAATCAAGCTACTTAAGGTGTTAAAAAGGTTCTTGTCATGCATTTGGGCCTAGCCCAGGCCTCCTCAGGGGAAGAGCGTTACTTCCCGACGCAAGCGCCCTTTTTTAACGTGGTTTTGTCCGCATGTCACCACCTCATCATTTTTCTCCATCACCTCATCCTTCATCTTCATCGCCACATCCTTCATCAAGCTACTTAAGGTGTTAAAAACTCCCCAATGTCACCCCCGGCAACCACCAACCACTCCCAACTGTCACTTCTCCTTCAAGAAATATATAGGTCAGTGTATAACTCTGCCCAGCAGGTGGCGCTGCAGCTTGGTTTTTTTTTCCACACACGCCACTAGGCATTTATATAGTAGATGGCAGTTAACCACATGAAACAAACTCCTAATTTCCTATAGATTGTAAGCTTGCAAGCAGAGCCATATTACCACGTTGTCTACTAATATTCAGTCTTATTTTATGACTGTGTTTGTTCCCAGTTGTAAAATGCTGCAGAGTATGCTGGCGCTAAGAAAATAAAATGTTCATAAATAAATAACACTGGAAATTTTACTGGATATTTCCACTACTAGTTGACATTACTGTGATTTATCATGTGCATAGGAATTATCACTGGTAGATTACAGGGAGATGGAAATTATAGCCAACATATTAGATATTGCAGGTCACTATCACTGGCATAGTAATTTTGTTTACAACATGTATGTATGGTTGTGTTTTGGTGAATATTCTTGTTTTGACCACATAGATGCTCTTGGGCACTGGCATCAGGCCAGAGAAAAGTTGCCACATATGCATTGTAGTACAGGAATGTATAATTGTGCTTTTACTCCTTGGCACAGGTATCTACACCATAAAATGTGTATATGTACATTTTTTTTTTTGTAGGTGTAGCCACAACCCCTATTATACCTTGTGTGATGCATATTTTGACATTCCCCATGTCCTATCATTGCACTGATTTCACCTAGAGAGGTGTTCTTAGAAACCTGTTGACAAATGTTGGCAACTATGCTCATCATAAAAGAAAAGTGGTTAATCTTAGCACATACACCAGCACAATGCAGAACTAGCCTACAGAGCACATATCATGCGGTTTAAAGCAAAACAATGGTCCATTTCCTGGTCACCGTGGAAACTGGGCTTCTGCTGTGACAAACAAGGTGTGTGTTTGATATGTATACATATTAAAGTATATAAATATGTAAATATTACAGTGCTCAATCTACACATCGGAAATCTCTAACATGACATTTTTCCATTAATGCGTCCTGTCTACAATAAGTCACGCCTAGGCCTTTCTAGGTCTGATTAACACGCCATCTCTTTTTATCTTAATGCCATGAAATATTCAACACCATTGCTGAGTGGGTGATCTATGTAGTGAAAAGGGCAATGTCTCCATCAAAAGAAAGTGCAGTTAACGCTAGATATCTACCCTAATCTTCTAACACACACCTGGTAAGTAAATGGCTTTGCTATTAAATCCACGCTGTGAAGAGATGAACCAAGTTAGCCTAGGCATAGAAATTCAATCTTAATGTCACATACATAGGAAAGTAATTCTTCAAGTGCAATCCCTTCAGCAGAAATGAGAGATGTGATGTTGAGAACCAGAGAGGCAGGAGATTCTACCCTTTGAGAAAGATGTACACTGGCCACAGTGCCTACAGGGGTCCTGTGGTGCTTACCTGCATTTCTATATTTAAATTATGCAGTTTGTATTTTTTTTTTTTATAAACCGGCAGCAAGAAGCAGCAAGAGAAACAAAAAATATGCATATTAAACCTATCATAATATATAAATTAATAGCAAGAAATGCACACTATCTTATCATAATATAAATTCTCATAGCATTGATAACATGATTTATAAAGGGGTGAGGGGTATATACAAGCTACACTCAATTACAAATACCTCCCAAATGTCCTGATTTCAGAGGGGCAGTCCCAATTTTAGGGCTCTGTCCTGCACGGGGTCATGTTTGTCCCACAAGTGGGAATGTTGGGGAAAGGGAGATGTGTAATGGGCAACTAAGCACTTTAAATCAATAGGCAGTACTCCCTCAACCCATCATGTCCACACCCACTTTGTGATGTGGTCACGCCCCCTGTTCCAGGGACAGACATGATCACCTTGAGAAAGACTTCTGAGTTGAACTGAGCTGGTGGAAGGTAGGGGAGATTGCTCTCACTCAGGGCTATCTTAACAACATTATGGGCCCCCGGGAAAAGCAGTGCACCGGGGCCCCTAGATATAGATATAGATATATAGATGTATACAGATACAGATATAGATATAGATATATAGAGATAGATAGATGTACTTGCTCAGTGACCCTTGAAGGTTTTATTTTGCAGGTTTTTGTCTTTTGCAGGATTATTTATTCTCATTAAGAGCCCTGCCTATGGGGCCCCCTTGCCCGTGGGGCCCCCGGGCAGCTGCCCATCGTGCCCAATGGAAAAGATGGCCCTGCTCTCACTGTGTTACTGTTCTGTGGATCTAGAGGCTATATGTGGAGAGTGTATCCTGGGTTTTACTCCCTACTGATTATAGGTACATGTACCTTGTTACATCTGGTAGGAGTACTTACAGTGTTTAAAGCTTGATGTGCCTTATTCATGTATTTGTGTGTAAGTACGACCAGTTTTTAATATTTGAATAACGAAATGTTATTACGCTAGATCTTTTTTTATTTTGCATTTAATCTATGTACCAACAATGGAGAAATAAGAAAAATTGTGAGTTGCTTGTATTCCTTTTAAAGATCATTGAGTGCTTACGACGGACATCCGTTTTAATTGGAATTTACAGAAAAAAGTGTACGCAACCTTTATACGGATTGATTTGTTTAATGTAGATGTGAATTTAAGTCAGGCCACTTATTTTATTGGGTCATCTATGCTGCTTACACTTATTGCATATGCAGCTTGAATGTTAGGATATGCCATTTAATTAGTGACATTATATTTTACACATTTTTGTTCTTTGGTTAAAACAGCGGAGAGATCACAGCATGGAATTGATATATAAGGAGAGAGTAAGTCACAATTATGGAGAGATAACAGCACTACATGAATATATAAGAAGTGAGGATAGCATCAAGATTTTGGTCAGAAAACTCTTCCTAGATTAATACTACAGTGAGGGAGATACACTGATTTGATATTCAATCACTAATTTCCTACCTGTTTCCTGTGAGTTCAACCACAAAGGGGCAGGGAATTGTGTTGGAACTGCAAAAGATTTGCTTCATCTATTTATGACTATTTTACAATAGAACTCGTGTTTGTTTTATTATTTTATTGTCTGATTATATCTATCAATGTCATATACAGATTTATTTAATTATCCTGTGCAGTAGAAGCACCAGCCCTATCCATATCCAATGTTGTTTTTGTCTTAGTATTTACTTTTGTGAGAGTAAACTGCTTCTACAAGTGTGCCACATTGGTGTATTCTTTTTTTTATTGCATTTAGACATGTTGGGACGTATGCAATTCAGTTTGTTTATTATAATTTAATTATGGGAGGTTCTCCTACTAACTCTGGGGGGCCAAAGGAGAGAACCACTTAGACCATAGCGTCTATAATTAATTCCATCTCTTCAGTGCAAGCAGAGCTGCACAGCAGAGGACTGGATGGATTGAAGTGCACAGCTCTGCACTGCAAATGACCAGCTGTAATCTATATTGTGACTTTTCTTCTCTCTTTGTTTTCATTGATTTGGAATCACTGTGCACAGGTACAAACTTGTTCTTTCTTTATTATATCCTTTCCTGCATTTACTCAGCAGGTAGCTGGTACCAGGGTATACAAACACTGCAGGCACTAAACATAATTGCCTACGTTTGAGACCTCCTCCCTGGGTCACCCCAAAGTGGCAAGTGGCAATTGCACGGGGTGTAGTGACTGAATTTGCGTCACTACCACTGCACAGCAATTGGCAGAGCTATGATTGCTTGATTGGCAGCAAATCACATCATTAAACTCCATCTCTGCCCACTTCACTTGGGAAGTGAGTGGAATCCAGGAGGGTTACCCAGTCTTCAAGCAGTCCAGGAGAACTCCCTAAAAATTTGGGAGTCTCACAGACAAACTGGCTGAGTATGAGTATGTCTTTAAATTAATAGGTGATAATACAAAGAACTTATAGCTTGCAGCATAGCTAAAAATTATACTGAGACAGAGAAAAACAAATAACCATACAGAAAAGTTGAAGCTCAAGTAATAAAACAGTAAAAATGTAGACTTTTAATGCAAAATTCTACCAACACAAAATAGAGATTGACAATACACCTTTAAGGGTTATGTTTTACACAAATTTAAGTCAAGAGTTAGGTAAAATAATGTAGAATTCAGGCGCCAGTCAGATTAATATCAACAGAATCTTTTAAGGAATGGTTTGAGGAACATGACAAAGAAATCAAGGTGTTTACTTGGCCTCCAAATTCCCCAGATTTCAATTTGATCAAGTATCTGTGGGATATGCTGGAAAAACAAGTGCGGGCCATGGAGGCAGCACCTCGCAAGTTACATGACTTAAAGGATCTGCTGCTAAAGTCTCGGTGCCAGATATCACAGGTCACCTTCAGAGGTTTTATGTATCCCAGGTCTTGACAGGTCAGAGCTGTTTTGGTGGCATGAGGGCGACCTACACAATATTAGACAGGTGATTTTAATGTTGTGGCTGCTCAATAATTATATATATATATATATATATATATATATATATATATATATATATATATATATACACATATATATATATATATATATATATATATATATATATATATATATATATATATTACACACACTCCAGATTTATTTTTAAGCCAGCACAATTGAGTTTAGAACACTCGTATGTGACACAACATTTTCTTCTCTGATAAAGACATGTTGCCATTTACATAGGGTTAATCATGCATGTATATAAGATGTTAATTTTATTCAGAACAATGGTAATTATGTATGGCAGATCTTGCGCAGAAAGGAGTTCTCGAGTTGGGTGAGAATTTGAGACAAGGGAGGAGATGTATGCTAGTGCAGTTTGGTTGATGGCCTTGTAGGTTAGTAGAAGTATTTTATATTTTATGTTATGTGAGTTTGTTCAGTGCAATAAAGTCTCTAATTGGGTTTTTTTCGCCCCTGAATCACCCAAGTAACACCTGGATCCACCCAGACTAGAGCCATTTCTAATGAGGTAGTGCCCTTTACCAGCAGGCTGGCCTCCTTTGGACACTGGAATTAAGGAATATTCAATGAAAATCAGGGATGTTGGCAGGTATGTTTGTGAGTTTAATTACTAAATAACCTTCACCATTCAATAATACAGATAACTGCTCTACACAGTAAGTAAATTGTCTATCTGTATACAAAAGCCCTGGACAACATTGCTGTTTGTACTGTGTGATGGGCTTGTGTCTGTGTAGCACATAATCAGCCGCAATACATGCAGAACAGTTCCTAGGTAACAAGGCCAGCGTGCTCTCTCTTCACATCACATATCTTTTTAAAGAATCATTTCAATCAGTTATCACTTTAACCTTCACTTTACAGTTAACCTCTGCTCAACTCCACATTACAAGCAATATACTAAGTTGAGTGTTTTATGTAAACACAAATAAGTGCTGGTCTCTATGCTTATAACAAAGAAAAATAAAGACAAACATTTCTTTTGCTTGGTACAAAGAAACAAACGGACATGCTTCAGGGTCTTTATCCACAGGTGTTTAAACACTGCCTCTAACAAAGTATGCACCCGCATGACAAACACTATTCTATGTGACCATTTGCTTCTGTATCTGTTTTTATTGCAGGGTATTTTTTAGGGTATTCCGTTTCCATTTTTTTTTAAATCTCTTTATATATGAAATTTGAACAATAAAACAAACAAACAAACAAACATGGCAGTACAAAAATCACACATGCAAGGTGCAGAAGACACTGTCAAAATAATGTAACTCAGCTTAACAGCTGTTGTCTCCATTTTGTTCAAAGCACATCGAAAAAGTCTTCACCTCTAAGGGAGCACATGGGTAGATACACACTAGGAGCTAGCAAGAGTAGTTACACAAGTAGTGCTGCATTTTTTTCATTCATGTCAATGACTGATTCATTTTAATGGAGTTGTGCGCTACATGCAGGGGTTTAAGTGGAAATGTAGAAGAGGCGATATGGAAATTTAGAAGTTGCAGAATGGAAAATGTAAGTGAATGGAATTTGATAGTTTTACAATGATGGCAGTAGGAGAAGTGGCAGTATGGCATACCACTGTATACCAGGCCACTTTGAACACTGACTACATGTAGAAACTCCAAAGAAATGAATGGGCCAGTGAAATAAATGGGTCAAAGACATAAATGGCACTTCACAGAACTTTTAAGGGTTTTTCCCCATAATAATTGAGATAGAAACTCTTGATGTTTGATCAAACCTTACCACCAGCCAATCACACTGCATTGTAAGAAGCCGCTTGTGTCTGGCTGAGTGGCGAAGGGGAGCCCCGGTCAATTTAGCGCTCAGTAGATTGTGGACAGAAGCTGGGACAGAAACAGCGGTACACTCAGGAGTTCCACTGCATTCCAGCATGTTTAGACTTTGTAGTTGGTTTCCTTGCCACCCTCTGACTCAGGTGCTGGATATTCATTAGCATTGTGAGGGCTGGTCTAGCTGGCTGTTTATTAGGCTCTCATTGACATTTACTCATGGACGCTTATAGCATTTGCTACCTTAGTGTTCGTACTCTGTATTATTCTAGTCTTTATGTGTTTTGACCCCGCTAATACAACGATTACTCTGACTGCTAGCTGTACTGACCGCTTGTTGTCTAATGTTTACTCTTTGATAGCACCTGCATTGACCGCGGCTTCATATAGGATATACTGGTCTGCCGCCTACCCTGACTTCAGTTCGTCTGTTACCCTGGTTTGCTGTTTGCGCTGACTTCAGAATGTTAGTTATTTTTGCCTGCTGTTCTCACTGATTTCAGCTTGTTACAGGACTTGCACTGACCTTAGATTGTTACATTTCTTCCTGACTACCACTCACACGGACTTCTATTTGGTTACACCTTGGTTTTCCTGACATATGTATTCCAGTTTTCAAGTCTGGTGTTTAGTATTATCAGGGTTTAGACTATTGATGTGAATGACAAACATTATTGAAGCATTTCCAAATAATGTGTGGGTA
Organism: Mixophyes fleayi; assembly: GCF_038048845.1. Classification (NCBI taxonomy): domain Eukaryota; kingdom Metazoa; phylum Chordata; class Amphibia; order Anura; family Limnodynastidae; genus Mixophyes; species Mixophyes fleayi. Next base: position 35,290,643 of record NC_134413.1, on the reverse strand, counting down.
TTTTATGTATTTTCAAACAGGAATCAACATTACCTATTCTTTTTAATTTTGTGGACAGTTCACGTTCCATATGCTGCTAGTTGTGAATGTGCTAAAGTGCATGGAGTCTGCACAGTAAAACACCTCTACCTTTGTAGGGCCCATCAGCTTAAAACATATTCAAGCAGAGTACTCTACCAAAGTGAGCAACAACCACCCTCTAACCAGGTCTGTCACTATATATGCAGCAATTACATCCCATGTGCTATAACATTCTACCTGCTTTGGGAGATTTACTAAGACAATAGATATAAAAATTGGTAAATCCCTACAAAGCCAAGAGGTAAACCCAATATTTCATCTACTAACCTGGACCAACATCCTCAACACTTTGCATCCATATGGGCACAACGACCACAATCAACAAATCCATTCGGTTTGCACAACACAGGATACAATACAATCACACCCTTAACTCCCCTGCTTCTCATTTATATAGAGACTCAGAAGCAGACAGTCTCCTCTTTGTGCCATGGTACCTCAAACTACTACAAAAACAATAGGACCTGGAACTCGAATTACAGTCAACACAACAATAGTGCAGACAACATATCACAGCACAAACATGCCTGTTGGTTTTAACATTGACACTGAACAGACATCTATATTGAGGTCTCATTCCAGCAAGTTGTTACCTCTGGCTAAATTGTGAAAGTGTGGTGGGTATAGTCCTGAATGGCTGTAGGGCTCCCATATTTCTGAAAAGAAAAAAGGAGACCCATGTGCCCTGAAGTTCTTGGACCATATCAAGATTAAAATCCACCCTATACATCATTTTGTGTCCTAAATAAGGTAAACAGGTATAGGAACCTATTCTCAATTACCATTTTCATTTGTTTGCCTCTGGAGTCTGAATTATAGGAAATTTAAAATTTTAATTTTTTTTCTTTACCATTTAAAGATTTTAGGTGTAAAAAATGGGAAATGTCCTGGAAAAGCTGGAACACATAGAAGCCCAATGCATCTGACATTAGCAAAAAAAGTGAGGATTAGTTCACACTTATCTGGAGGAAACGAACCCCTAGAAACATCACTAAAATATAATGACTTGTTTCTTACAGGCTTACTGCCAACATTACAGTCTAACATTTTAATGCAGCATTCAAAATTTTAGAGCCCAGCAAAACTTATTTTTCATGTCCGCTACCAGTACATGATATCATTGGCAACAGAACAGTACAAGATTGTATTGGTAAAAATTCAAAGCATAAAAAGCTAATGGAAACACACCGCCAAACGAGTATATTAGTGCATGTATCTTTTCACGCAGTTTACTCATTTTCCCAGCACATGTATGAAGGAGCTCTAAATGTCAGTAGACAGTGCAGTAATATGATACCTTGTATTAGATCAAAAGTAATCTTTTATTTACAGTTTAGCCACACAGTGGAGACTTTTGGGACTTTCTGGCATTGCTATAGTTAATACATAACTTCCAGGAATGTCTGGAAATCCTGCAAACAGTCTAATTGTTCCAGTACCAGAGGACCTTTACCAAAGCCACCAAGAGCTAATGACTGCTAGACAATTTCTTCAGCTGAAGGAGGAAATAAAAGGTTGTATTGTACATGCGGTAATTATCACAACCCGACACAGCACAATGTGTGACCTCATCACTTTAAGCACACAGAATACAATGATAGAAATATGGAAGGAGGTCTCTGGCTTCACCCTAAAGGCTTATTAAGTACCCTCATAGATAAACCTCACAATTTTAATTGGCTGTTATCCATGGTAAATATAGATCCAGAGCAAGAAAATGTAAAAAAAAAAACAAAACAAAACACTATTTTAATGAAAATATATCTTGAGAATTCACATCTTATAGCTTCTATACATTCAGTATCAATTTAAATGATCATGGAACTAATGAGGAAAAGACATACACATCCTTACTATATTATATTTTTCAGCATTAAGAAGATGTGTGTGTAATGTCCTGAAATGTAGTCAATCATAATATTATGTATAAATATAAAGAGACCTGTTATTTAAGAGACTAAGGGCTAGATTTACTAAACTGCGGGTTTGAAAAAGTGGGGATGTTGCCTATAGCAACCAATCAGATTCTAGCTGTCATTTTGTATTAAGTACTAAATAAATGAAAGCTAGAATCTGATTGGTTGCTATAGGCAACATCCCCACTTTTTCAAACCTGCAGCTTAGTAAATCTAGCCCTAGGAGTGTTTTACATAGTGCCTGGTGTACTATGTATGACCTTAAAAGAATAATCCCTTCCACTCCACTACTTCCTCTGACTGGTGAGAGAGCATGAAATGCTTCCTGCACTAAACACAAATGCTGTATTTCAGCTGCGGAGACTTACGCAATCCCTGATGGCTTCCTCATATAGCTCCTTGTGGGGCAGGGGTGCTGTGATGAACAAGGAAGACACCCGGAAGAGAACAGTGAATAAATGTAGCAATGTAATCCGCGGTGGTTTAACCCCACGAGAATTTAGTTGAGAAATTGATAAATTATGGTGTGCGGGGAGGTTTGTTTTTCTTTATAAAGGTTTTTTTCACTGTCAGTGTGTTTTATTTTATTATTTTTTTGATGGTGTACTACAGTTTCCAGCTGGCCCTGAATGCTAGGACATGCTGATACTTGTATGCTTTGGCATGCTCTGACATCCATGCGTATGATGGTACTTGTGGGTCTACAGGCGCAAGCATTTTTTTTTTAAGAACTACACTAAAACACTAGTCATCAAATGTATTCAAACTCTGCATCAGGCTCACTGTCTATGCTTCATGTCTCTGCCATTTTCAACTACTCTGCCTCAATATAACCAGGGCCTCCAACCCCCACATTCTTTCCACCAAAAACAAATCACTTCACACATAACTGCTCTTTATTGCATAATATGTTCTTCTCTAGAGCTCATCCTCTGTCTTCATAACTGCTCCCAAGACCTGTGTTGTTCTAAAGCTTTGGGATTCCAAATATATTGGAGTAATTAGGTTCCACTGAAGACAGTCAGAAATTAACTGTTTTCAAGCAGCAGGAGGTGAAATTGGCTTAATATTATTAGAGACTTAAGTTCTGCATCAAACAAACTGACTGATCACAGCCCTTGGGATTCTATGTTTTCCAAGCAGAGAGATAGCACATTTACACTCTACCAATTTTACTCTGTATAACGTGGATCTATAGCACATTTTTCTGGATGCAAATAAATATAACGAATAATCAATGATCCAGTTTTATGAATAGATTCCAGATCCACTTTTAGTTACTTTTGATTATATTCCCAATGCATAGGATTACCACTTTAAATAAATGTATAAAAGTTGGTTCCAAGAGACACAAACTAGGGACTGTATGAAACTAGAGGATTTTGACCTTTATGAAAATAATATAATCATACTTTACAAATTATAACTCATCCCTACAGAAACTAAAATGTAAATATACATTAGTGAGCTCACATTGCCATACAAGATGGAGTAAATGTAACAGTGACCATGCCTCCAAGCCACAACTACCTAGAAAGATCTGCTTCCACAATACTCAACACTGTAACAGGCTGACTAGAACTTTAATTGAATTATGATTTAATGATAAATCGGATACTTTCTTTGAAACACAAGTAGCTGCTGAGCTGTCTTGATGGTGGAAACCATAATGGTCAATGCCCCTTGTCAATGAAAAGCTCACCAGCAGCTCTTTAGTTTTTTTCCCCTCAACAATCCGAGCAGTATCACTGCAGAGGATAATTCAAGATTCTGGTAAAACTCAAAAATTGGACTTTGGACAGTCCAGATAGAAAGTTACAGTACAATGATCCAAAATTCTTAAAACACAATTTGGTCTCCTTGACACTATCACAGATTCTGGACTGTGCAGGCTCTTGACCAGCAGGGGCCATCAGCCGGCCCTCCGAGCCTTCACTGCATTATTCTAAGATTTCTTTGTTATAGCTTGTAAAACTTGTTTAAATGCCTGCTGATATGTTACACCGGCGGGTCCAGAGGGGGGCGATCACGGCAATCTTCATCCCATTAAATTGCGGTTGAGAGGTCCGATCATCTGGAGAAAGGTGGTGGGGTCAACCAGGACCAACTGGTGTGAATTAGGGGCCTGGCTATGCAAAATCGTCTGCTCCATAAAAAAATGTCTAGGTGTGCTGCTGATATGTTATTACATGTATCTGTTTATTTCATTAAATGTGTTTAAAGCGTTTAAACACTTAAACACTGCGGGGTCCAGACATTGCTGCTTTAAATTAACATTGATGAAGGTCGCACTGACGTCAGACTCTACTGCTGGAGAGCAGTCCATTCAGAAGGCGTTCCTGTCAGCCTTCTGGTGCAATCAGATATCTGCAGAGACGGTTGTCAGGTAACTCTGTGTATATTGCAATCTTTTTTTTTTGTAGGTCTTCTCTTTGTCGGATTTCTAGTCAGTGTTCAAGCATACCCAACTCATTTCTACGGGGCATTTTGTAAAAAATACAGTATATAAAAAAATAAAAATAAAAACATACCAAAGAGAAAAACACTGCACTGAACGCAAAAATAAATAAATGCACAAATAACTGAAGCACAGAATCCATGAGGTTCTATTTTATCTGGTAGTTTTGCACTGCTTTAAGCAGTATGAACAAGACATCCGTTTGAGATGATCCTGATATCAAAGTATTTTTTTTGTCACATGACTGACTGCATAAGAGATAGGGAAGACCAAAGTGGGCAGGGCTAAATAAGAACTACAAACCAAACAGACAGCAATGAAAGCAGAGGGTGCTAGTTGCTTTAGGATAATAATATCTGAAAAGACTGTATGAGACTCAACATTAGGGTGCAAATGCAGCACAGATAATGGACCAAATCGGTCCACGTCTGTTATGGACGAATTAATTGTATGATCAAACTGTCACGCCTGCCCATCTTACCCCTTATTCCACCTTAAAACACATCGCATAGACACATTCGCCACACACCTGGAGTTCGACTAGCAGCGTTTGCACTTCTTTATGCCTGGTGGTCTAGTGGGAAAGTGGGTCCAGATAGCCTGTGTGATCTGTGCATGGGCTGTCACATCACATACTACTCACTGTGGCTGCATCATTGATTCATTCATAGAATACTGTGCTACAGCTTGTAATACAGTATTCTATGAATATACACACACACACACACAACTGATCAGTTGGTCACTAAGGGGCACATTTATCATTTATCAGGCAAAACGAGAAATACTTATCAATCCTTATCGCATGGATAAGGATTGATGTATTTCTCAAATTTATGAAAAATGGAACACAGAAACAACAGTTTCGAAAAACTGCTGTTTCTGTGATAAAAAAAACCATACTCACCACTGCCTCTTCGGTCGCGCTGTCTCCCGATCTCCTCCTCTTCGGTGTACTTTCAGTTCTTCATGCAACTGCGCATGTGCCGTCCGGAGAGCTTGAGGCTTTGACAGGTAGGGATCACAAGATCACTCCCTGCCCATGCGCTGTCCAGCTCTGCTCTCTGGAGCAGAGCTGGACATAACCAAGAACAACAGTTTTAGCAGCATTTCGGATGATGTACGGCAGCTTCAGCTGGTCGTACATTAACACAACAAGTTCCTGAAAAAAAACATTTTTTCGGGACTTGTTAGATTGCGGCCAGGAGCAGTCACCATTCTGTTGAATGGTGACTGCTCGCAAAAACGATCAGGAGTGCAAAGCAGCAGATATCCATGATATCTGCTGCGATACACCTTTAATAAATTTGCGGAGGGCACATCAGGAGCTGATTTCCACGGTAAGTGCACGATAGTGCACTACCGTGCTTTCTTAAATATACCCTTATATGTATTAATTATTCAGGTTACAACATCCGGTTCCTTTAAATTATAAGTTGTGAGAAAAGTCATTTGTTATGTACAAATAAAACCAGACAAGCCACAACAATACTTTGGGGCAGTACAATGACATAAAAGTTGCAAAATTACCCATTATGTTCTTTTTTTTGACCAGTTCTGTCCAAAAATGTTACAAATGTGTGATTGCAGCTTGGATGGTATTAAGATTAGGAGGATTTCTAACCTACGGGTTACAACACAAAGTCAGGTGGAGTTACCATGATCCTCTTTAACAGATTCTTATAAATGTATTTTTTTGTACATTATTGTGAGCGTTGCGGAATTAGTGGCGCTATATAAATAGCTGATGATGATGAATTGAACGGATTTAAGAGCGCTAAATTAACCTTTTTTTGCATGTGTACCCTAATTATTACTTATACTGTTAAAATCATTGCTATGCCTAATTTGCAGACAATAGTAATTAAATAAACTTCATTATTAATTCACAACTGAGCAGTTGGTCACAAACCTCCAACTATAATCAGGGTCTCAGCTGAGAAAGGTTAAATACTCATACAACAGAGGCTTTCAAATGGTCAGCAAGAGACCCTTCATAAAGTGTATTCACTTACTGTAAACATAACATTTATATTAATAATGATTTAATCCAGTTAAGAAAAAGTGACAGTAACCAAAAAAAATGTAAATATTATAGTCTCATAAAGAGTTTTAAAGAATTGCTTTAATGTGACACAAAATTGCAACTGGCCGCAACTGTGGAAGCAGGTTGCCAGCCATGCATGTGAATGCAATAAGTTATCGGCAATGCTGATGATAGCAGTGCAGCAGTGACAATGTTGGGAATCTCTAGCAGTTTGCAATTAATATAGAAGATTATAACATAATGCCACCAACAAATGACATTTTATTATTACTTTGACGACATAGCTATTGGCTTAAACAATTGTATTACTTGAAGCAGATGTGACATGTTTTGTCACCTAGGATGATACCAGACGTGTCAGCTATGAGAATTGCCAAAAATCTGGTTTTCTCCACATATGTATGAAATCCTGACTTTTTGAAAACTGGCTGATAAAATCACTGCAAAACAAATGTAATGAAAGCAATATATCAGCTAGTAGCTGAACTGAACGTTTTACATCCCTTAAATGGCAGGTTACCGACCCACGTAGCAAAATCTTAATAGATGTTAAGTAGGTTTACCATCAGCCTGATCTCATTTATATAGTTAATAGTAATAGAAACAAATAATTATGGAAGCTATAAACAGATCAGGCTGATTTTTTTTTACTATTGCAAAATATAATCACTCTAACCATAGAAATACTAATTTGAAAGCAAACATAATATACTAAACAAAAAAACAAAAAAGTAATGAAAAAAGTGCCAAACTAGTCCACAAAGCAGCAGAAAGATACATATGAATGAGCCCAGTAAACAAGCATTGCATCTAAAATTAGACAATTATATCTGGCTGATTTTCATTTCTCCACGGAATATTTGAAAATGGATTCTTTCATACTTTGTTCTCTAAGGATCTGTATCCAGTGCGCAGAGTGAGAGGAGCTCCAGGCAGCTGATAATGAGCCTGACTTCTAAACAATGGAATTCCGAGAGGACAAACCAGGACATCTTATACCATCATGTACCATCATGGAGTGTGACATAGAATCATGGAATCTGGGGTAATGAATTGCACGCAGACACACAATGATACTTTTTCCCCCTCACTTTTGGAATATGTAACACACACACTGAATATACATATTACAGACATGTTAGACAAATATCATGCTGGAACAGAAAGACCACCAGCTGATCATCCTTCATGTAAACAAAACCGCAACCTGGCAGCTTCTTGAGTCAATATCTCAAATGCCGTAAAAAAAAAAAAAAAAAAAAAAAAAAGGATATATTATTTCTTTACTTTTCAACTGAAGCAAAATATTATTTCCATTATTATATATTACCAGACAACAGTTTGCCAACTGATCTCCTTAGGCAAAATTAACAGATAATAAAAGATATTACAATCTAATTGGCGTTAAAAACTAAATGCAAATTCTCGCTTTTTTATATACAGCTTAAATAAATGTTCATTATCTCTTTATTTTATTTGCATTTACTGAAACATGTACACATTGATCGTCATAAGAATTATGGAGTAATAGGTTTTTGCTGTAAGTGGCACAAAAAATATTTTGTTTTGTGCAAAATCACAGAAAATCTAGTGGGTTTTGTATCAGATACAGAAGCAACTTCCAGCAATTACAGTCAGCTGCCACCCTCAGGCAAACAAGACAGGAGCTTAGGAGGGCAGTGGATGCGGAATTAAACAGACGTCAAGTAAGCTTTACACCTCTTTAACGCTTCAATGCTGGGGAGAGTATTTGAGCAATGCTAAGGCAAGATATGCAGTATCCAGTGCAGCATTGTGCTTTTATCCAAGATGAGCTATTGCAGTAATGATCACCTTCTGGGTTTCTAGGGCTGCCTAGACAGCCATTTAAATATAACACATATATAAAATACATAGGCTGCTTGGTAGCCCTGCAAGAAGCTCAAGTACAATTATACATACTGCAAACATGCATCATTCAAATTAATTACTTACAAGGGACCATGCGTTTGTATATTTCGCATGTTTTGGCGAGTATTGCAATTTTAGGGCTCCTGAAGAGGTCATTCACTAGAAAAAAAACACACCATGTAGTGGATACTGTACATCTAGGCGCAGCATTATTTGGATAGCCTTCCAGCAATGTAGAGTTAAAGAAGCGTAAAACTTATTTGACATATGGTTAATTTGTGATTTTACACTGAAGTCGGGTGTCTTGGGAGTGTTGAATATTTTCTATTTTTGCCTTATTTACAAACAGCGGTTGCGCAATAACGTTTCTTCTAGCGCTATAGTGGCTTCTACATACAGTGTTACCTTTGGTTCGTGCTCTTAACAGAAACACATTTGCCCTGTGTATTGTATGTTCACTATGATATAGTTACCATGTACACAAGTTGCAAAAAAAATAAAAATTTTCATACATGCTGCAGAGCTTGGCAGGTGTATCTACTTTGTGCTTAGAGCATGAAATTGGTGGTTATCTTCAGCTCTAAGCCACCATTAAAAACAAAGGGCCTGATTCATTAAGGAACTTAAATAAAGAAGTTTCTTATTTAAGTCTCCTGGACAAAACCATGTTACAATGCAAGGGGTGCGTTCTGTTTTGCACATAAGTTAAATACTGTCAGTTTTTTCATGTAGCACACAAATATTTGATAGCTTATTTGTACACTGAAATTTAAAGTTGATATTTGTGTGCTACATGAAAAAACTGTCAGTATTTAACTTATGTGCAAAACAGAAAACTAATTTGCACCCCTTGCATTGTAACATGGTTTTGTCAAGTAGACTTAAATAAGAAACGTCTTAATTTAAGTTCCTTAATGAATCAGGCCCAAAGTCTTTTGTAGAGTGCAAACACTAATAAAAGGAATGCTTTCAAGTTTGCCCTCGCTAGCCACTGTACATTATTAAAAGGACCATGCATGCTAGAACGAAGTCTAATGTTTGGAATATATATGAATATATATTACACACACGCATATATATCAGGGATCCTTCTTATCAGAAAGGTGTCGCTTTTCAAAAGTTTTGTATTAAAGTTCTTAGTGGAAGATTCAATATAGCGTGACGTGTGAAGTATCCTTGCTCTTCCATAAAGGTGCACAGAAAATGAGCGGGAATTCCTTATCATAATAGGTGGTAATGTGCGCAGCCGGACATCACTGGGGTGTCCGGCGGCACTTTGTGCTGAATTGAATCTGCCCCTTAGATTGTACAGCGTACAACACGTCAGTCAGGCTTCCAGCATTTCTAACATGCTACCCTTGACTACCCAGGTGTCACCTTAATAATTCTCTATCTTCATCAGGCAAGAGAGGAGAGAGAGGAGCGAGAAAGAGAAGGGAGAGGGCAGAGAGGAGCGAGAAAGAGAAGGAAGAGGGCAGAGAGGAGCGAGAAAGAGAAGGGAGAAGGCAGAGAGGAGCGAGAAAGAGAAGGGAGAGGGCAGAGAGGAGCGAGAAAGAGAAGGGAGAGGGCAGAGAGGAGCGAGAAAGAGAAGGGAGAGGGCAGAGAGGAGCGAGAAAGAGAAGGGAGAGGGCAGAGAGGAGCGAGAAAGAGAAGGGAGAGGGCAGAGAGGAGCGAGAAAGAGAAGGGAGAGGGCAGAGAGGAGCGAGAAAGAGAAGGGAGAGGGCAGAGAGGAGCGAGAAAGAGAAGGGAGAGGGCAGAGAGGAGCGAGAAAGAGAAGGGAGAGGGCAGAGAGGAGCGAGAAAGAGAAGGGAGAGGGCAGAGAGGAGCGAGAAAGAGAAGGGAGAGGGCAGAGAGGAGCGAGAAAGAGAAGGGAGAGGGCAGAGAGGAGCGAGAAAGAGAAGGGAGAGGGCAGAGAGGAGCGAGAAAGAGAAGGGAGAGGGCAGAGAGGAGCGAGAAAGAGAAGGGAGAGGACAGAAGAGAAAGGAGAGGACAGAAGAGGAGCGAGAACGAGAAGGGAGAGGACAGAGAGGAGAGAGAAAGAGAAGGGAGAGGGCAGAGAGGAGCGAGAAAGAGAAGGGAGAGGGCAGAGAGGAGCGAGAAAGAGAAGGGAGAGGGCAGAGAGGAGCGAGAACGAGAAGGGAGAGGACAGAGAGGAGAGAGAAAGAGAAGGGAGAGGGCAGAGAGGAGCGAGAAAGAGAAGGGAGAGGGCAGAGAGGAGCGAGAAAGAGAAGGGAGAGGGCAGAGAGGAGCGAGAAAGAGAAGGGAGAGGGCAGAGAGGAGCGAGAACGAGAAGGGAGAGGACAGAGAGGAGAGAGAACGAGAAGGGAGAGGACAGAGAGGAGAGAGAACGAGAAGGGAGAGGGCAGAGAGGAGAGAGAACGAGAAGGGAGAGGACAGAGAGGAGAGAGAACGAGAAGGGAGAGGAGAGAGAGGAGAGAGAACGAGGAGAGAGAGGAGAGAGAACGAGGAGAGAGAGGAGAGAGAACGAGAAGGGAGAGGAGAGAGAGGAGCGAGAAAGAGATGGGAGAGGGCAGAGAGGAGCGAGAAAGAGAAGGGAGAGGACAGAAGAGAAGGGAGAGGACAGAAGAGGAGCGAGAACGAGAAGGAAGAGGACAGAGAGGAGAGAGAAAGAGAAGGGAGAGGGCAGAGAGGAGCGAGAAAGAGAAGAAAGAGGACAGAGAGGAGAGAGAAAGAGAAGGGAGAGGGCAGAGAGGAGCGAGAAAGAGAAGAAAGAGGGCAGAGAGGAGCGAGAAAGAGAAGGGAGAGGGCAGAGAGGAGCGAGAACGAGAAGGGAGAGGACAGAGAGGAGAGAGAACGAGAAGGGAGAGGAGAGAGAGGAGAGAGAACGAGGAGAGAGAGGAGAGAGAACGAGAAGGGAGAGGAGAGAGAGGAGCGAGAAAGAGATGGGAGAGGGCAGAGAGGAGCGGGAAAGAGAAGGGAGAGGACAGTGAGGAGAGAGAACGAGAAGGGAGAGGACAGAGAGGAGAGAGAACGAGAAGGGAGAGGAGAGAGAACGAGAAGGGAGAGGAGAGAGTACGAGGAGAGAGAGGAGAGAGAACGAGAAGGGAGAGGAGAGAGAGGAGAGAGAAAGAGAAGGGAGAGGAGAGAGAGGAGAGAGAAGGGAGAGGAGAGAGAGGAGAGAGAAGGGAGAGGAGAGAGAGGAGAGAGAAGGGAGAGGAGAGAGAAGGGAGAGGAGAGAAAGGAGAGAGAAGGGAGAGGAGAGAGAAGGGAGAGGAGAGAGAGAAGAGAGAAGGGAGAGGAGAGAGAGGAGAGAGAAGGGAGAGGAGAGAGAGGAGAGAGAAGGGAGAGGAGAGAGAAGGGAGAGGAGAGAGAAGGGAGAGGAGAGAGAGGAGAGAGAAGGGAGAGGAGAGAGAAGGGAGAGGAGAGAGAGGAGAGAGAAGGGAGAGGAGAGAGAGGAGAGAGAAGGGAGAGGAGAGAGAAGAGAGAGGAGAGAGAAAGGAGAGGAGAGAGAGGAGAGAGAAAGGAGAGGAGAGAGGAGAGGGGAGGGAGAGGAGAGAGAGGAGAGAGAGGAGAGAGAAGGGAGAGGAGAGAGAGGAGAGAGAAGGGAGAGGAGAGAGAGGATAGAGAGGGGAGAGGGCAGAGAGGAGCGAGAACGAGAAGGGAGAGGACAGAAGAGGAGCGAGAACGAGAAGGGAGAGGACAGAGAGGAGAGAGAAAGAGAAGGGAGAGGGCAGAGAGGAGCGAGAAAGAGAAGGGAGAGGGCAGAGAGGAGCGAGAAAGAGAAGGGAGAGGGCAGAGAGGAGCGAGAAAGAGAAGGGAGAGGGCAGAGAGGAGCGAGAACGAGAAGGGAGAGGACAGAGAGGAGAGAGAACGAGAAGGGAGAGGACAGAGAGGAGAGAGAACGAGAAGGGAGAGGACAGAGAGGAGAGAGAACGAGAAGGGAGAGGACAGAGAGGAGAGAGAACGAGAAGGGAGAGGAGAGAGAGGAGAGAGAACGAGGAGAGAGAGGAGAGAGAACGAGAAGGGAGAGGAGAGAGAGGAGCGAGAAAGAGATGGGAGAGGGCAGAGAGGAGCGAGAAAGAGAAGGGAGAGGACAGAAGAGAAGGGAGAGGACAGAAGAGGAGCGAGAACGAGAAGGAAGAGGACAGAGAGGAGAGAGAAAGAGAAGGGAGAGGGCAGAGAGGAGCGAGAAAGAGAAGAAAGAGGACAGAGAGGAGAGAGAAAGAGAAGGGAGAGGGCAGAGAGGAGCGAGAAAGAGAAGAAAGAGGGCAGAGAGGAGCGAGAAAGAGAAGGGAGAGGGCAGAGAGGAGCGAGAACGAGAAGGGAGAGGACAGAGAGGAGAGAGAACGAGAAGGGAGAGGAGAGAGAGGAGAGAGAACGAGGAGAGAGAGGAGAGAGAACGAGAAGGGAGAGGAGAGAGAGGAGCGAGAAAGAGATGGGAGAGGGCAGAGAGGAGCGGGAAAGAGAAGGGAGAGGACAGTGAGGAGAGAGAACGAGAAGGGAGAGGACAGTGAGGAGAGAGAACGAGAAGGGAGAGGACAGAGAGGAGAGAGAACGAGAAGGGAGAGGAGAGAGAACGAGAAGGGAGAGGAGAGAGAACGAGAAGGGAGAGGAGAGAGTACGAGGAGAGAGAGGAGAGAGAACGAGAAGGGAGAGGAGAGAGAGGAGAGAGAAAGAGAAGGGAGAGGAGAGAGAGGAAAGAGAAGGGAGAGGAGAGAGAGGAGAGAGAAGGGAGAGGAGAGAGAGGAGAGAGAAGGGAGAGGAGAGAGAGGAGAGAGAAGGGAGAGGAGAGAGAGGAGAGAGAAGGGAGAGGAGAGAGAGGAGAGAGAAGGGAGAGGAGAGAGAGGAGAGAGAAGGGAGAGGAGAGAGAAGGGAGAGGAGAGAGAGAAGAGAGAAGGGAGAGGAGAGAAAGGAGAGAGAAGGGAGAGGAGAGAGAAGGGAGAGGAGAGAGAGGAGAGAGAAGGGAGAGGAGAGAGAAGGGAGAGGAGAGAGAGGAGAGAGAAGGGAGAGGAGAGAGAGGAGAGAGAAGGGAGAGGAGAGAGAAGAGAGAGGAGAGAGAAAGGAGAGGAGAGAGAGGAGAGAGAAAGGAGAGGAGAGAGGAGAGAGGAGGGAGAGGAGAGAGAGGAGAGAGAGGAGAGAGAAGGGAGAGGAGAGAGAGGAGAGAGAAGGGAGAGGAGAGAGAGGATAGAGAGGGGAGAGGGCAGAGAGGAGCGAGAAAGAGAAGGGAGAGGGCAGAGAGGAGCAAGAAAGAGAAGGGAGAGGGCAGAGAGGAGCGAGAAAGAGAAGGGAGAGGGCAGAGAGGAGCGAGAAAGAGAAGGGAGAGGGCAGAGAGGAGCGAGAAAGAGAAGGGAGAGGGCAGAGAGGAGCGAGAAAGAGAAGGGAGAGGGCAGAGAGGAGCGAGAAAGAGAAGGGAGAGGGCAGAGAGGAGCGAGAAAGAGAAGGGAGAGGGCAGAGAGGAGCGAGAAAGAGAAGGGAGAGGACAGAAGAGAAGGGAGAGGACAGAAGAGGAGCGAGAACGAGAAGGGAGAGGACAGAGAGGAGAGAGAAAGAGAAGGGAGAGGGCAGAGAGGAGCGAGAAAGAGAAGGGAGAGGGCAGAGAGGAGCGAGAAAGAGAAGGGAGAGGGCAGAGAGGAGCGAGAACGAGAAGGGAGAGGGCAGAGAGGAGCGAGAACGAGAAGGGAGAGGACAGAGAGGAGAGAGAACGAGAAGGGAGAGGACAGAGAGGAGAGAGAACGAGAAGGGAGAGGACAGAGAGGAGAGAGAACGAGAAGGGAGAGGACAGAGAGGAGAGAGAACGAGAAGGGAGAGGACAGAGAGGAGAGAGAACGAGAAGGGAGAGGACAGAGAGGAGAGAGAACGAGAAGGGAGAGGAGAGAGAGGAGAGAGAACGAGGAGAGAGAGGAGAGAGAACGAGAAGGGAGAGGAGAGAGAGGAGCGAGAAAGAGATGGGAGAGGGCAGAGAGGAGCGAGAAAGAGAAGGGAGAGGACAGAAGAGAAGGGAGAGGACAGAAGAGGAGCGAGAACGAGAAGGGAGAGGACAGAGAGGAGAGAGAAAGAGAAGGGAGAGGGCAGAGAGGAGCGAGAAAGAGAAGAAAGAGGACAGAGAGGAGAGAGAAAGAGAAGGGAGAGGGCAGAGAGGAGCGAGAACGAGAAGGGAGAGGACAGAGAGGAGAGAGAACGAGAAGGGAGAGGAGAGAGAGGAGAGAGAACGAGGAGAGAGAGGAGAGAGAACGAGAAGGGAGAGGAGAGAGAGGAGCGAGAAAGAGATGGGAGAGGGCAGAGAGGAGCGGGAAAGAGAAAGGAGAGGACAGTGAGGAGAGAGAACGAGAAGGGAGAGGACAGTGAGGAGAGAGAACGAGAAGGGAGAGGACAGAGAGGAGAGAGAACGAGAAGGGAGAGGAGAGAGAACGAGAAGGGAGAGGAGAGAGAGGAGAGAGAACGAGAAGGGAGAGGAGAGAGAACGAGAAGGGAGAGGAGAGAGAGGAGAGAGAACGAGAAGGGAGAGGAGAGAGAGGAGAGAGAAAGAGAAGGGAGAGGAGAGAGAGGAGAGAGAAGGGAGAGGAGAGAGAGGAGAGAGAAGGGAGAGGAGAGAGAGGAGAGAGAGGAGAGAGAAGGGAGAGGAGAGAGAGGAGAGAGAAGGGAGAGGAGAGAGAGGAGAGAGAAGGGAGAGGAGAGAGAAGGGAGAGGAGAGAGAGAAGAGAGAAGGGAGAGGAGAGAGAGGAGAGAGAAGGGAGAGGAGAGAGAAGGGAGAGGAGAGAGAGGAGAGAGAAGGGAGAGGAGAGAGAAGGGAGAGGAGAGAGAGGAGAGAGAAGGGAGAGGAGAGAGAGGAGAGAGAAGGGAGAGGAGAGAGAGGAGAGAGAAGGGAGAGGAGAGAGAAGAGAGAGGAGAGAGAAAGGAGAGGAGAGAGAGGAGAGAGAAAGGAGAGGAGAGAGGAGAGAGGAGGGAGAGGAGAGAGAGGAGAGAGAAGGGAGAGGAGAGAGAGGAGAGAGAAGGGAGAGGAGAGAGAGGATAGAGAGGGGAGAGGGCAGAGAGGAGCGAGAAAGAGAAGGGAGAGGGCAGAGAGGAGCAAGAAAGAGAAGGGAGAGGGCAGAGAGGAGCGAGAACGAGAAGGGAGTGGGCAGAGAGGAGCGAGAAAGAGAAGGGAGAGGGCAGAGAGGAGCGAGAAAGAGAAGGGAGAGGGCAGAGAGGAGCGAGAATGAGAAGGGAGAGGGCAGAGAGGAGCGAGAACGAGAAGGGAGAGGACAGAGAGGAGAGAGAAAGAGAAGGGAGAGGAGCGAGAACGAGAAGGGAGAGGGCAGAGAGGAGCGAGAACGAGAAGGGAGAGGACAGAGAGGAGAGAGGAGAGAGAAAGAGAAGGGAGAGGAGAGAGAAAGAGAAGGGAGAGGACAGAGAGGAGAGAGAACGAGAAGGGAGAGGACAGAGAGGAGAGAGAACGAGAAGGGAGAGGACAGAGAGGAGAGAGAACGAGAAGGGAGAGGACAGAGAGGAGAGAGAACGAGAAGGGAGAGGACAGAGAGGAGAGAGAACGAGAAGGGAGAGGGCAGAGAGGAGAGAGAACGAGAAGGGAGAGGGCAGAGAGGAGCGAGAAAGAGAAGGGAGAGGGCAGAGAGGAGCGAGAACGAGAAGGGAGAGGGCAGAGAGGAGCGAGAACGAGAAGGGAGAGGGCAGAGAGGAGCGAGAAAGAGAAGGGAGAGGGCAGAGAGGAGCGAGAAAGAGAAGGGAGAGGGCAGAGAGGAGCGAGAAAGAGAAGGGAGAGGGCAGAGAGGAGCGAGAAAGAGAAAGGAGAGGGCAGAGAGGAGCGAGAAAGAGAAAGGAGAGGGCAGAGAGGAGCGAGAAAGAGAAAGGAGAGGGCAGAGAGGAGCGAGAAAGAGAAGGGAGAGGGCAGAGAGGAGCGAGAAAGAGAAGGGAGAGGGCAGAGAGGAGCGAGAAAGAAAAGGGAGAGGACAGAAGAGGAGCGAGAACGAGAAGGGAGAGGACAGAAGAGAGAGAACGAGAAGGGAGAGGACAGAAGAGAGAGAACGAGAAGGGAGAGGACAGAGAGGAGAGAGAACGAGAAGGGAGAGGACAGAGAGGAGAGAGAACGAGAAGGGAGAGGACAGAGAGGAGAGAGAAAGAGGAGGGAGAGGACAGAGAGGAGAGAGAAAGAGAAGGGAGAGGACAGAGAGGAGAGAGAAGGGAGAGGAGAGAGAGGAGAGAAAGGAGAGAGATGGGAGAGGATAGAGAGGAGAGAGAAGGGAGAGGAGAGAGAGGAGAGAGAAGGGAGAGGAGAGAGAGGAGAGAGAGGAGAGAGGAGAGAGAGGAGAGAGAAGGGAGAGGGCAGAGAGGAGCGAGAAAGAGAAGGGAGAGGGCAGAGAGGAGCGAGAAAGAGAAGGGAAAGGGCAGAGAGGAGCGAGAAAGAGAAGGGAGAGGGCAAAGAGGAGCGAGAAAGAGAAGGGAGAGGGCAGAGAGGAGTGAGAAAGAGAAGGGAGAGGGCAGAGAAGAGCGAGAACGAGAAGGGAGAGGACAGAGAGGAGAGAGAAAGAGAAGGGAGAGGAGAGAGAAAGAGAGAAAGAGAAGGGAGAGGAGAGAAAAAGAAAAGGGAGAGGACAGAGAGGAGAGAGAAAGAGAAGGGAGAGGACAGAGAGGAGAGAGAAAGAGAAGGGAGAGGACAGAGAGGAGAGAGAACGAGAAGGGAGAGGACAGAGAGGAGAGAGAATGAGAAGGGAGAGGACAGAGAACGAGAAGGGAGAGCACAGCGAGGAGAGAGAACGAGAAGGGAGAGCACAGAGAGGAGAGAGAAAGAGAAGGGAGAGGAGAGAGAGGAGAGAGAAAGAGAAGGGAGAGGAGAGAGAGGAGAGAGAAAGAGAAGGGAGAGGAGAGAGAGGAGAGAGAAGGGAGAGGAGAGACAGGAGAGAGAAGGGAGAGGAGAGAGAGGAGAGAGAAGGGAGAGGACAGAGAGAAGGGAGAGGACAGAGAGGAGAGAGAAGGGAGAGGACAGAGAGAAGGGAGAGGACAGAGAGGAGAGAGAAGGGAGAGGAGAGAGAGGAGAGAGAGGAGAGAGAAGGGAGAGGAGAGAGAGGAGAGAGAAGGGAGAGGACAGAGAGGAGAGAGAAGGGAGAGGACAGAGAGGAGAGAGAAGGGAGAGGACAGAGAGGAGAGAGAAGGGAGAGGACAGAGAGGAGAGAGAAGGGAGAGGACAGAGAGGAGAGAGAAGGGAGAGGAGAGAGAAAGAAGAGAGAGGAGAGAGAAAGAAGAGAGAGGAGAGATAAGAGAGGGAGGAGAGGGAAAGAAAGGTAATAGAGCCAAAGGAGAGACAGAGAGGGTGAGACAAGAGAGAGAGTAAAGTAAGAGAGAGGTAAGAAAATGAAAGGAGAGAGAGACAATTAGAACTAAAGTGACATCATCAAACTTGTTGTGACCTTTCCTGAAAACTGCAACAGCTCCACTGATGATAAATATTAAAAAGAGAACACAAACACGGTGTTAAACACACATTACAAACATGTATATTCATGTTTACTACACAGTTGTCAACTTTAGGTTATAGACATATTAAAGTTTTAATTAGAGATGTTATAGTGTGTGCTTTTCAGGATGAGCACAAATTAGGTACGTGACCACCAGAAATGTATATTTTACTTGTAATTCTTCCGAACTGAAACAGCAATTCACAATTTCCTCTTCTATTGTCTGATCTTATGTTTGTTATGTTACTATGCAATCTGCTGTCAGAGCTTTTGCCAAACATTTGAGGCAGATTTAATACAGATATGTCAGTTTACAACTCCATATAAGAGAGACTATTATTCCTATTACATGAATGCATTCCTTCCACCATCGGCTGTCACTACTTACTGATTTAATTTAAATTAGGCACACGAAAAATGTAGTTTGCTGTAGAAGTCAACATTAGCTTTGTGCGAGGACATCCTTGATGTACAGTTATCCCAGTTGGGTCAGACATTATTAGTTATTACTACAGCAAAAAAAAAAAGACAACATTAAATTGCCATGTCAACTATGGAGAAATGTCTTCAATCTTCCGCTGAAACAGGATGGTAATAAAATGAAAAAAAAAAAATAGTTGTTATTTAAACTCTTCATGAAAACTAGAAGGTATAAGAAACTTGCTCTTCTTTTTTATTAGTCTGCTTTTCTCAAAGGGATTATTATATTGTGTCTTATAGATCAAGCCAAGATTAATTCATTCTTAACACTATTTTTGGCAAATAATATGTCTATCACTATTAACATCCTCATCAGTGCCTGCATCCTCAGAAATGCTCTGCAGCTGAAAGGCTGTACATGTGACCCTCCCTCCACCTCAAACAAACAAAAAACACTCGAGTGGGTGTCAAAATGACTCGTGCACAGTCTACCTGGTGGCATGGGAGAGCTGCAGCCTCCTGGTGTGTGCATGTATCCATGGAAAGACTGTTCAATCACACAGCACCTATCAGACTTCGTATCAGCTGCTCGTTCCTGCAATGTTCGTAAGCTGCTGTCCATCAGGAAAAGTAATTAGTGGTTTTATTATGTATAGAAGCGGCAGCCTGTCACCGAATCCTCACAGTGAATAGCTTCTCTCACACACTTGTCTGTGCCTTTCGCCTGGTGCTGTCCACACGGCTGCCAGGACCATTGCAGCTTTTCAGGGATTTGCCCACCTACACTCTTTGCACTTTCAGGAGAGGAGGAAGAGAGCAGCATCTGTGTGTGAGAGGAATTTCGAACATCAGGGTAGGAAATCCTGAAGAATGTGGAAAAAGTTCAAGAAGAACTGTGGGCAGAAATATGACAATGAAATAAATCTTGTGACAAATGCATTTTCCTCTTATAACCAATTCCTTGCTGGAACTGCTAGCTCCACAGTTTGTTTTATCCACCTTGAACTGGTATTTAAATTTTAACCCAAAGGTAAAGGAGACACAGAGAAGGGGAGCTGTGGATTTCAAGAGCATTATGTATTTAATTCAATTTTAATGTGTTCTGAACACGATTATGTAGGGTCAGGGCTTCTCCTTTTCATCATACCAACAGAGCTGAATTTCCTTTGGAAATACAATGGATATAGAGCACTGTTAACAGCACAGAGGTCTCATTCACACAGGATACCTGGCAGGGAACTCCAGGGGAAAAAAAAGACAGTTGATGAACAAAACCCCAAAACATAGAATATGTAACTACGAGGAGTGGGATGCTGAGAAAAAAAAAAAGAGAGTGAATGTGCAGGAGCCATTGTGAGAACTCACTGCCTACCTGCAACATCGCTGCTCCAGCTGTCAAGAGCAAGACAAATGAACTGCAATCCGCATCCTTCAGGGTAAGTTTTTTTTTCCCCTCTTTTTCAACATGTTAGCTTTGGATGAGTCTGGGTTTGTGGATACAAGGATCACTGCACAGGCAGTCAGTGTGATTACTAAATAAGATGCAAACCTGATCAGTTCATCTGGGTATGTGAATAGCTGCGAGCGTACTGGATTTGTTAAACTGTACACAGCAGGCAGGGACTCTGTTCCCTAAGCACTTTTTGTCTCAACAAGACAGGACAAAACGCCATCTCCCAAATCACATTTTGTTTTCTAACAAGGAGCAAAAACTTATCCATCTTCATCACTCTCCTTAGTGGGTTCTTCTTGTGCGTATAGTTTAATTGGCTTGGTAAAATATCAGGTAGTCAGATCATTCAGAAAACTAATGTGAGCTGATAGTAGCAAGGATTAAATGAGTGAAATCATATGAACAAACAAAACATTCCCCAAGCAAATGTATTTCATGGGAGGTAGAGGTGAAAGCACTATGGTGGCTCTCCCACTTCAAAGGCAACAGGGTGAAAACACATCTACAAGGGAGATTATAGGTCTCCGGAATCCCCCATCTAGACCAAACATACTGATTAAAAGACGAAGAATAAATGTTCCACTGCTATTTTAGCACTTTGCCCTTTTTCGCAGGACAGAGTGATTTGTAGGCTTTTCTGGTAAAGACCATATATAAATTATCTGTGTTAAATATTGTATTTGTTGGGTATGCATATACAAAGCATACTTGGTGAATGGCAAAGTTGCCATTCACCCAAAAATTCTGTGCTTCTCCCCGCTACTCTTAATTTATTACACCGAGGTGCAATATGTTAATGAATGAGAATGGCTGAAATAAAAAGTATTGTCTTACAGTATAAGTGAAATCAATGACTAATAGGGTAAACTTTTTAAGGTACTTCTACCCAAAAACACAATTGTGATGAAGGAGCAATATCCATCATTCCTTTTGTAATCATTACAAAATGAAAAGAGTAAAGTCCCCAATATTTATTCACAAGGTCGTTCATTTATGTACAAAATGAATAAATCTCTTCTCTAGATGTGAAATCTGTTTAGCTGAAAGCGCTGCGAGTAAGGAAACGGCAGTGAGCAGAGTGTTGTGCTCAATCTGGAAGCTGGGGTTTTCATGATTTTGGCTTGATAACCAGAGAATTTCCTTTTCCATTTAAAATTTTAATGAAGATGTTAAAAGCATCCAGACAGAGGCTGACAGTTCTCGGGTGATGCCATTCATACAAAATGTGTGGCACTGAATCCAGGCAAAGCTTAAAACCTGACCCCAGTGGAGTATCCCAGGGGAATATGTTTGTGACGTGATAGTGATCCAAATGCCAGGCAGATCCGTGTGCAGCTACCGTTTTCACATTATATGTGCACTTAAACGTAACGAATGATGTACCATTTTTCCTGTTTGCTTTGTGTATTGATTTTTTTTCTTGCAGTTGAAAAAACAAATACATAAAAAACATTTTTGCTCAATGCAGAATACACACTACTTAAAATGAATTTTGGATTGGGGTTGATGAAATGGAAGGTGTGATTTAGTAAGTATTAGGTTTCTTCATGTTGAGTGAATTGCTTGTTTTTGTTAAGCATTTAAAATGTGTTACAGTTAAACAAGTGCAATAGGTACAACCACTGCTGTGATCTAATGTATACTGGCACATTAGGGTATTACTTGAAAACTGGGGGGTATGGTGCTGCTGACAGGCTGGAGATGGTAGTACCACTAACAGAAGGGGCATAGGTCTTCAGTCCTGCCAGGTAGGGTAAAGTCTGTTTTTGAGCTTTAGTAAATGCTTTCTAGTGTTTGTCATCATGCAGGTAAATGATATTTGGTGTGAGGCAAAGTACTGGGGCAGAGCTAGGGAGAGCCATTACTGATGAAATAATAAAGTGCAGATTTGCCCATAGGTTCAAAACTAAGAGTCAAATTTATTATGCAGGTTACTGGTATTATTAACCAATTAATTCTAAATCATAATATGCAAATTGAACTATGCCTCCAAAATGTATAATGTCTCTCTATACACTAACGCATATGAAGCACTGCAACACACTGTATAGTGCCAAGTAACTACAAATAAATGTTCCTCATGTAGACACCAAGAAGGAATTACTGCACAACATACAAATACAAATATATATTACAGCTCAATTGGCTGCCTAATTGCTAATTATGCTTCAATACATACACATTTATCCATTACATAACTGCAGAAGATTTAGATCACGCTTTCAATAATCAATGTTAACTGATTCAGGTTAAATCATGCTCTCCTAGTCTCTCTCCTTATGCATTGAACCTGTTGCTGTTTTACGCTGTTCAGACGATAGATTAATAATACCTCAGCAGGTATTTGCTGTCGGTATAGGAGGGATGAATGTACATTTTATGGGACTATCACGTGTAAAATTTGTGAATATAATTGTTTCTTCTGTCCGAAATCTAAGTTTTTTATCTGCAGGACATATTTATGAGGAAAATGATGCATTCCAACTCCTGGAATTAAAGGAGTTCATATCTGATTAACGGTCTTTTTCTGGTAGGAAAAGCTTTATACACAGTTCTGGACTTTACTTTTTAATTCTGAATTATGTAACCTTTTAATAAAGGTCACTTTTCAGATAACTGAATAACCCCATGCCCTGCACAATATGTGCCGCCTCTTTAAAAGAAGATGAGAGTTCATTACAAAGGGGGAACTGCACTCAGTTTTTGAAAGATGCAGTGGTTGTATGATACATTAAAGAGAAATAGAACATATATGTAGTAATAGCAGGCAATCAAAAGGACCTACAGATAACTTTAAGTAGCAAAGGTTTCCCGAAGAGAGAACTAGTAATGAAAGTGGCATGGTTCACAATCAATGGACATCTTGCATTTGTCTTAGCAAATAGAACCAATCAGCATTCAAGATTAGTTAGAAATTCTCTTTCATTACTATAGACAGCTAGTTAAACCAATCTTCTTTGTCAGTGGTCATTTTATCAGACAGTAATTGTTTCTGTTCACAAAGAAGCGAGTATCTAAATTGCTTGCCAGGATACTGTTCTAACAATTGCGTTTGTTTTCAGGAAGATATAGATATTGGGTATTTTCTTTATGTCCAGAATTAGACAAGTTCAGACAGAGTGTCTCCAATCAACTAGGAAATCATCATTGTCTGAGTCTTCTATTACACGGTGGCCAGAATAAATGTATTGTGGAAACAAATCTGTTCTTACTTATCACTACATTACAATAGTATGAAAACGATACAAAGAAGTAAAAAAAAACACACTGGGATCATAGCAAAGTGCTTCAGGTCCAATGTGATTCAGCTCCCAGGGGGTAGCTGGAATTCCATAATATACATTGTACTGTCGTATCACACCAGGCAAAAGCGGTGACATCTGAAATCAGTTTTAACATTTATTCCCTAGAGGTGCCATTATTTGCAGTAGGTGTTCCACTGACGTCTCTGTGGCTGACTTTCTCTTCTGGCATGCTGATGGCTGCACAGAACACTGACAAGAAACAAGTCACAGACACAATTCATCTCAACTTTCCATTTGTCACATGTAATTTTCTTGGTTTGTAGAGAAAGCTGTGGACGTGTGTACACAAATTAAATTGAACAAGTTTACCAGTTATTTATTTCCATTTCTTACAAGCGGTTTGATACAGTCATTTTCTGTGGTTTTGAAGTAAAATCAGGTAACAATGCACTGGATATTGATAGGCATAAGTAGGAAGAAAAGTGGTGCTTGATCATTCAATGCACGCACAATGCAAACTGCCTGAACTGTAACCATCTGTGCCATTCATATTACCGCTTTAGTAGTGTAAATTACATTTGCTAGTACTATTCTCCTAATATATTTAAAAGTTCTAAATCTGAAAGCTGCAAAATCAAAGCTCCTGTACAAAAACATTACCCTTGCTGTAAATTAGCACTGTCCAACTAGCAGCACTTAGGCTGGGTACACACTACAGGTTTTTGCAGCTGACTATTGAGTCAATCACACGATAAACGATCGGTCGAACCAATATCGCATTAGTGTGTATACAAAGTACCAATTGTTGTTTCATTTAATTGTTCAGGCGATCTATAAATCTCATTAAAATTCTACAGTTTGTATGCACTCACGATCAGGATCTCCATAGAATTTACAGAGTCATGATCTTTTCAGACAATGGTTATGACAGTTGAAGAACACAGATCTGAGGGTGAATCTTTTAAAACATGTATAGTGTGTACACATGAACCGGCATTCTGATTGTGACTTTTTTTCCTAGTCGTTGGTACAATCATTATAGATAACACATTGCCCGGAAAATTCTGTAGTGTGTACCTTGCCTTACAATTGCTGTCGGCCTCCGTGGATTCTGTTGTACAACAACACTTAGTAAGGTGCATCAGGCAGTTTTAAAAAAATTTAACATTATTAGTACATAAGTTGCCTACTCTCCCAGAATGTCTGGGAGACTCCTGAATTTTTGAGAGCTCTCCAGGACTCCCGGAAGAGAAGGACAACCTCAAGAATCCTGCCCACTTCGTTGGTGAAGTGGGAGGGTCTAATGGCATCATCCTGGCTGCGGTCCCCTGCTATAATAGGTGAAAATTGATATTGTATAGCAGGGTCGGGGCCTAATGACGCTATTAGCGTGGTCACACCCCAAGACATGGCCAACTTTGGAGATCTCCTGGAGGGGTGATCTCCAAAGTTGGCAAGTATGTGTTAGTACAGCATGAGTATACGCTTACTTGCAATGCAGTTATAAAGACACATAACCTTATTGAGAACATCAGCTGTAAAACAATGCCCCTTCATCTACCATATAAGCTTTAGATGCTATTTTAAATAGCTGCTGACCAGTGTTTCTCAAACCCAGCCCTCAGGAACCCTAACAGTGCAGGTTTTCTAGGTGACGAGGGAAATAATTAGGTGTATCTGTTACATTGTGCCAATCAGTAATAAATACACCTGTGCTAAAGCAAGGAGATATGGAAAACATGCACTGTTAGGGGTCCTGAGGACCAGGTGTAAGAAACACTAGTGTAGACAGAAGTTCCTGTGACTGATCACATGAAATCAATATACTGAAAACAGACTGCTTGATGGCGTCACATGATGGGAACACAGTGAGCATGCTCCAGCCAGTAGTTCTAACTCTGAATATTCATTAGCCCAGAAGATATCCAAACTTATGCTGGCATGTAGAAATATGAATGTAGGAAAACCATACAGCTCTAAAACATGACCGTAGACAGGTAAGCAATCTGCCATATATATTATTATCATAATAGTGTCAAACAATAATAAATGACATCACCTCAGCCAGTGGTGAGAATATGGCCACAGCCTTTATTTAAATTGCCAACCTATTAGCCTTAAGAGGTGGGGCGTACTGGGCAACCAAGTGCCTGCAAGGGTCACGGATTCTGTGCCCGATAACCAAATTCCAAGGGTCATGTACACTGTGCCCATCCATCTGGCCCACAGCAGGGTGTAATAACCCACTCTGTGTGACAGGAACTCCTCCAGGACTGCCATCCAGACCAGTTCCCTGGGTTCAGGGGAGGGCTGGCAAATTTTAGCCCAGGGGGCAAAACTCGACTCAGCAGCCTACTAGGAACATTTTATAGGGAAAAAAAAATGCAGGTGGTCCAGTGACCCAGCCCAAAGTAGCCTACTAGGCTACTACCCGGATGGCAGATGTTCCCCTGCCCCCCAGCCCAGCCTGCCCCTGCCTGGGTTCCCCCCAAATACAACTGTACAGTCCCACTTTTGTCTACCTGAAGACCCATGATATCTCCTCTATTTCCCTCTTCAGGGGAAATCACTGCATATAGGTGCAAAATTTGCTTTTATATTTTAAGTTGCACTAGACAGATGCAAGCTAATTTTTGAATGATTTCTGTGGTATTATTATAGTTTATACATAGTGGAATGTTGCAGCTAAATACAATGTTAGTAAATGACAACTAGACTGCGAAGTATACTGAGAGACAAGTGTTAGTACAAAAAGAGGTTTCAATAGACAGAGAATGATAAGAGAAACTAGGGAGCTTAGGCAAGTTTGTGGGGTAGGAAGTGGCATGGCGTATATCCTTAATATCAATTAAATAGAAGTCATACCAGAAAATACAACAGAATGATGATACAGTAGTCTTTCCTAAAAAGATGAGTTCTGAGTGGTCACATGACTGAATGGGGACTTGAACAGATCCCGTTGCAATCTGGATGCATGAACTTTGTTTTATAAATAGGTCCATTACAAGGGTGCCTCACTATGCAACAAAATTCATACACTGAATAAAGTGAAGCAGGACTTTTCAGAGCTCCGTTCCCTTAAATAGAGTCCTGCTTAGCGCATCGAAAAAAAGACATCAGTTTTTGATGTCCAGTGTATACAGCAAGACTCCATTCAACTGAATGGAGAGCTGCAGAACGCATCAAAAGTGCACAAAACAATGCACTCTGTGCACATAAGAATACAAGGATTTTCAGTTAATTGGTCGAGAGTATGCTCTCCTATAGCAAGTGAATCACAATGATTACTACAAATCTTTTTGTACAATTTGAACAAAACAATTGGTAATATTAAGGCGGTGTCAATAAAACGCTCCACATCGCTAACCAAGCAGTTTCCTATCCTCGAATCCAGCTTTGCTTATATACTTTTCCCAGCAGACAGCCAGAAAGTTGTGCAGCTGAGCTGTGAACTGCTCCTTGATGCTATTTATTTAATTTAATGGGGGTCTGCTCAGTGCATGGAAATTACTGGACACGCTCCGTGCAAAACCAAGGACACACAGCCATGGACTGACACATATATAAATTATTTAATGAATAGATTACTCAACACAATGGGGCCAAATCAATTTAATTTTCTGTGCACATAACTGGCAATTACAGTAATGAATACCTTGCTCATTCTTGCTTGTACTCCTATGAGGTGCGAGCACAAATGAGCAAAGATAATTATCTGCAATATCACGTGGCAACATAGCCGCAAGGTTACTACGGTACCCTTGTGGCTAACTGAATAGTCCCCAATTTGTTGATAAATCTGTCTGACTGGTTGCCATGGGTGTATGGAACCATCTCCTGAAACTTCTCTAGGGCTGATCTTACTGGAGTCAGCAGTGGTGGGCTTCTCTGGAATTGTGGGGAACCAGATATGTAAAATAAAATATCTGGGTCGCCATCTCCTTTAACTCTTTCATTTCCAGATCAGCCAGTTGTGTGGCAACAGGCTGATGTCTACTTCAACGTGTGGATACAAAGTAGAAATAAAGGAAAGGAAGGAACTTTAAATTAAGTGTTATTTTTTTTAAAAGATTTCTACTATCCATCTATCTACTTTGTGTAAATGTCATAACTTGCCTCACCTATAAAGGAGGCAATGCAACCACAACAAATGTAACAGGTTATGAGAATACAAACTATTCCATGACATCCAAGCAAGTAATTAAAATTGGGTAAAGAGTTGTCGCCAACACAAATCTATGAATAAAAAAATAAGGATGTGTTACAGAAGAGATGTTAAAAATTAGTACATGAAATCTATTTTCAGACCGTAACATGATGTTGACCCCAGTATGAATGATAACGTAGCATTTGCAGGACTGATTCGGCAATCCAAATATGGACATTATAATATGCTGTTTGGTTTCACAATATGAAAACAATTTTCTGCTTAAAAATGTGAACTTTTGTAGAAATAATATCTGAAGAAATAGAAACGTATCATACTCGTATATCAACTGTGATGATTCATCTTGAAACAAACTGCCCAATTCTTATTCTTCCCAATTAAGAAATGTTATTGGTTTAATAAGAAACTCTCTCCTAATTGAGATCTAGTCTATGTGAAGGTATTGGCATGCTAGCCACTAGGGAGAATATAATGCATGACATTTAAAGGATGTGCTTCTCATAATGAATGAAGATAATTTCATCTTTGCACTCTATACTTTGTGTTCTTGGTGATTTTATTCATTAAAAAGGTCCCGTCTTTTATTGTACCAGCGAGGAATGATTAGTGAGAATATCCAGCCACACTGAGGCAATTTTCTGACACTCCACACTGACCTCTCACTTGATCCGGATAGGCAGACACAGTTATTACAAGCATTCGGCTAAGGTTGCAAGTCTATGAAATATAAGGTAACTAGCCCATATCAGTTTCGAGGACTGGCCATTACATGTACAGTGTATTTTGTGCATCATGCCTAAGGACAGATGAGAGGTAGGTAGTCAGTGACTCTCCTGTTGAACTACAAGTGCTATACACCACCAAATGTATTTCAAATTAGCTGAGGATGATCTACATTCTCTGTACAGATTTAGTTAGTGTTTATACAATGTGATATTTCAGTCAAACATAGATAATTAACTCTGAACCTATTTCACAAATTGCTTTGCAAAGTGAAATTAGAATATTATGGATAACATAAGTACCATTTGGAATGATGTTAGCTCCCTCTGTATAGGTTTTAGCACTGGTGAATGATAAATAACTCAGAATTACAGTACTGGAAATGTACTTAGTCCTGCACTGTAGTCATTATATTCTACACCATATAGGATTTTCAGAGTGAAAGAACTTCTGGAGGCCTAGGTGAAACTTCAGTCTCCATAAACATTTTCAAAAGAAACACACCACAATTTCTTGTGTAGGATAAAAACACAGCGATTGGGTACAGAGCTATCTCTCTTATTCTTCCCTGTGTGTATATGTTAACAGAATGTACAGTAACAAGAATGACTTTTTCTATTATAGCCTTAATTCCTGACCTTAACTGCTGACAAATGAACAAAGGAGAGTGATTCTGAAAGCAGCCATTAAATTACAAGCAAATTATCTTTCAAGTGGTTCCACAGTATGCCGATATCAGATTAATGATAAAATATATGTTTAATTATTTCTTTGCCCTCACATGTCTCTGCAGATAACGGGGTTTCCAAACGATTGCTGCTACCAGACATGGTTCACTACTCAATGCTTGGAAACACTCCTTCAATCATTATGCAAATCTTCTAAAACCCATTATGCAAATCGCATAACATAATGTCACTACCTCTGTTCCATTCATTCCTAATTACAATTTTTAGAGGATGATTAATTCCTGTGATAGCCAGAATCCAAAGGTGTGCTTGAAAGCCTAATTTTTTGCCAAAACAGGTGCACAGATGAAAATGTAAGAAAAGGTATAAACATAAAATAAAGATGTGAGCATTAGAACATCCAGAAACAATGATTTGCAATATTCATTTGTTTTCAACCCAAGGAGTCTAAAAGTCAACATGTTCTTTCTGTGACTATGCAAGTAATACCTTCTACTATGGTGGCATAATTAAAGTATCTGATGAATATATTTTAAAAAAAAAACCCTGCTATTTTTATGCTAAATTAGATTTGCCATCTTCTTCTCGCAACCCATTTGCTTGCATAAAGTGCATCTGTTGCCTAGACACAGTGGAGGCAGCTATTTTGTGGGCTGAACCAGTGATCTTGAGCATGAAGGAATGAAGGAAAGCTGTACTATGCCCAAGGTACAACGTGTCTCCGTGATGTCACGGTTTCCTTGGGATTTAATATGATGCATTCTCATGAATATTGGTTCAGACACAAAGTGCCTCCATCATGTCACTGATTTCTAGTGAATTCATACGCTGCATTTTGATGAATACTAGTTCAGAATAGACAACAGCTACCAGCTCTGTGTGTAGGTAACAGGAGCACTGTATGACAGCAACCGCTGATTACTGGTTGGTACAATATGATGGGAGATGTAGATGAAGATATGCTTGTATGCCACAGATTACTCCTATTGTATTATAGAATATAACCTATGTAGCGAAATGTAAGCTTGGACATGCACACATGTATCTTATAGGTGTCCATGGCTGTCTTAACTCTCCAGCATCAATTCATCATATCTATAGACACTATTAATCGAAAGTAATGGAAGACTCAGTAACAGCTAAACACTGAGGTTGTATCTCTTTATCTGCACAGAAAGATAAAAAAAAATCATGGAATATATCATATGGGACAGGAACTAATCAAGTATATTACTTAAAAAGAAAAGAAACCAGAAAGCATAATGTAAAGGCATGTCAATGATTACATAAAATAAGCAGAATTTGTTACAGCTTTATGCTTTAATGTTAATGATTCTGTAATTTATGTGATTGTTTTTATTGTTAGTAGTTATTGCTTCTTTACATTGCAGGATTTTGGGGTCTGAATCATCATTCTGCCCCATGTCTCAGTGATGTCATTAGTGAATGGCGAGTTAATAAGCTGCATTCTCATGAACAGTCGTCCAGCCCGCAAAATAGCTGTCTCTACTTTACGTGTGCTGAGTCATCTCAACACATAAGAGTTACATGTATTCAGTCTCTCAACTGGAATACTAGGGGTGGTTTTTGCAGATAAAGCTTTTTTCTGTAATTTGAAGCACCATACCTTAAATCTACTGGAGAAAAAATAAAATGACCCGCACTACATGGAAATCTGCTTCCTCATTAATGTTTTTAATAGAGCTCTTCATAGTATCTGTATGAGGAAACGCTCAGGTTTCCATATAATCCCATACATGTATTGTGTAATCAGATTCATATGGATTCAGACCATAATAAAAGTACATAAATATGTTCGCCCACACATGTTTCAATGTGGATAACTCACTATAATGATGTCTTGACATGTGTTATGTGGGCAGAGAGCCTCTGAAGTAGACTTATTGAGTTAACAACACGTGTGACCCTGGTTTAGTAGAGAATGACAATTAAGAAGGCTCAACTGTTATGTAAAATATATACAGCATATATATTTTATTGATGTTCATAACTAATTCAGAATAGAATAGAATTTGGAGATGCGCACATCTGTTACTATAGAGCACTGCACTATTTCATTACAATTTACAGGAGAGTAGGAAGTTATGCAAGAAAGCAGAGCATGTAATAGTAAGAAGAGTTTTGGCAACATGGTTTATCTATACAGAAATGGCAATGCCTATGGCAGGTGGATAACTGCAATGCCTATGGCGGGGGGATAACTGCAATGCCTATGGCGGGGGGACAGCGGCAATGCCTATGGCGGGGGGATAACTGCAATGCCTATGGCGGGGGGATAGCGGCAATGCCTATGGCGGGTGGATAATGACAATGCCAATGGCGGGTAAATAACGGCAATGCCTATGGCGGGTAGATAACTGCAATGCCTATGGCAGGTAGATAACGACAATGCCTATGGCCGGTAGATAACGACAATGCCTCTGGCAGGTAGATAACGACAATGCCTATGGCAGGTAGATAACGACAATGCCTATGGCAGGTAGATAACGACAATGCCTCTGGCAGGTAGATAACGACAATGCCTATGGCAGGTAGATAACGACAATGCCTCTGGCAAGTAGATAACGACAATGCCTATGGCAGGTAGATCATTTTCTTAGGTGTTGATAACATAGAAATGTTTTTCTCTTATAAAAAAAAACAAAAAAAAAACAACTTACTAGCTGCGTCAATAAGCAAAAAAAAAAGAAACATTTATCACGCAGCAATGTGGTAGTTATGAAATGTCTTTAACATTTTTTAACATTTGCAATAAATGACGACTTTTAAAGTGTATATTTGACCTGTAAATGCAGAAGCAACATTCCTTTAAAATACCAATTGTATTCACCTACAAACTTGCACTATCTCAACAGTCTCCTCTTATACAGGACTTGTAATTTTAGATTACTCTTTTACAATGTATAAGTTTATTAAACTCTAAAGAGTTCAGCAGTGATCTGCCTTTCTGACCTGATCCTTGACAGGTAAAAATCATGATATATTTATCAGAACAAGTAATCTTCACAGGGATATATATGTGTATGAAAAAGAAACAGTAAGAACTTGAACAAAACCTTTTATTTTGACTACTTGCATATAGAACATTTGCAGTCCCTGCTTTCCACACATTACTTGCACATATATAAATATAACATTTTAGCCTTTGGTATGGTATGCGTCAATATGTGCTCTCCATGGTGATATTATCTCATCCTGTACACGATGTGAAATAGTTTATTTTATGTGTTGTCATTTATCATCTTTTAATATAGAATCCAACAAAAGTAGGTTAAAAAGTTAGCGCTAGTGGTCTATAAAAGTACAAAATGTATTTTGTTTAGAAAATCCACAAAGCAGCAACGCCTCTGAAGCCGCTGTCACGCAGATGGAATATTAAACTGCTTCCTATAGCAGTGTGATGCAAATAAACAAGTATAGTTGCAGTATAGATCAAGTGTTTAATAAAAAGTTAGGGCAAGTATTAAAGGACGTATGCACTATCAAAAAAAATATAACAACTTTAGGGCTGTTACCCACCAGACATAAGACAAATCCTTCTGGTGGGTAACAAGTCCTGAGCATGTGAATTCTGGTGTGAATTCTGCAGTGTTCTCTAGTTAATGTTACAATTTTAAATTGTAAGTGCATCTCTTTTATGCTTGTCTTATCTGTTTATTAAACACTTTCTTTATACGGTGATTCTCTCTGCGTATTTGCGCAACACATTCCTACATGAGGAATTTTATTATTATTTTATTTTGTTTTTCGCACTTCATTTTGATCCAACTCAAGGGGGTATATTTACAAAACTTCGCGTTTGAAAAAGTGGAGGTTTTGCCTACAGCAACCAATCAGATTCTAGTTATCACTTATTTAGTACATTCCACAAAATGACAGCTAGCATCTGATTGGTTGCTATAGGCAAAAAAAAGTGGAGATGTTGCCTATAGCAACCAGATTGTAGCTGTCATTTTGTAGAATGTGCTAAATAAATGTCAGATAGAATCTAATTGGTTGCTAAAGGCAACACCTCCACTTTTTCAAACCCGCAGTTTAGTAAATATACCCCAAGATCTTATTTTTTCACCTTTTATTTTATAGTGTTAGCATTTAGCAAAATATAGGCAAATTATCAACATTAATAATAGCACATGTCACATAATACATTCATTTACAGTGACAAAATCATTACACAATATTTTCAACACACTTAATATAGGACTTATTGTTATTATTATCACTACCACATTCATACAATAGAACTAATAATGAACAAGTTCCACAACAAAAAAAGTAATGGGCTTTTCAACCATCCACGACCCCCAAATTCACACCAATTTTAAAATTACACCTACTCAACAAGATCTGTTCATCCCAAACATTTCCTCAAACTACAACACACTATCTTCACTAATCTCCCTCAGTTGTCTGAACAATACATACCAGTGGTCAAAGTGGGCTAGCATACATCCCAACATTTAGAATTTGGGAAACAGGACAAAATAAGCCCTGCCCTGTTCCACTCAAACTCTGCCACGTATGGGTGTATTGGAACAAAACTCCACCCACTTTCCTGTTAACCAAACCTCTTTGCGGCCCACAAATTGAGATGTTCCGCCAAAATCGGGCCAGTTGGGAAGTATGGGCTGGTATATGGTGGTAGGCCATACTGCCATTTCTCCTACTGATTTCATTGTAAAACTATCAAATTCCACACACTCTCCATACCACCACTTCTAAGTGTCTACTTGGCTACTGATAAATACATTTATTGTATCATCTGTAGCTGCTTAATGCGTTTGGTGCATAAATCAATTAATATAATGGGAAGGGGGGGGGGGGTTGGTTGTCCTGTCCTAGTTAATAACTGCCATGGTACATAATTGCCAGCATTCATAATTGGACATTCAGGACAATGTA
The DNA here is from genome assembly GCF_038048845.1 of Mixophyes fleayi. Taxonomy (NCBI): domain Eukaryota; kingdom Metazoa; phylum Chordata; class Amphibia; order Anura; family Limnodynastidae; genus Mixophyes; species Mixophyes fleayi. The sequence goes on along the minus strand of NC_134413.1, from coordinate 35,257,223 downwards.
GGTCACATCCCAGATTCAACAAAACTATGCCAAGATCTGCCAAAACCACACCCGGATACACAGAAAATGTACCTGCTTTCAACCAGACCACACCCCATCCACTTGCAGGAAAGAAGGATCAATGCCAGGTATGGCAGCAGAATTTGTAATAGAGTTAGTAGGATGCCTGTCAAATAATGTGCTATTAAAAATATAAATACCACATAAGAACCAGTTCATATTCCTCTGGAAAAATTATGATGGAGGTAGTCACAATGGGTGAGCAACTCATTTAATCAGTAAACAGCTCAATATAATGGGTCTTGTGCCAGGTGCCCATGTAATTCTGTGAGGAAATATGAAAACATGCCTTGTTGTGGTGTGAGTCTCAGGATCGGGAGGGAAACTACTGTTCTGGTTATCAGCAATATTGACTGCAGAGCACATATAGGGTGGAATTCAAGGTAATTTCCCGTGATGAGCAAGAGAGTCTACAGAGCGGTGGTGAAGGCACTCCGTGGCGATGTATTTTCACTGACTTTAATTCCCATCCGATAGAGGTGCACAAAAAAAAATAAAAAAATCAGTGATGTGCTGGTATTGTAGTAAAGCCTACGGGAAGGATTCAATTGTGAGCGAAGTCCTGTCGGAGCCTAGAGTGATGTGCGCCTGCATGCACGTCAGGGTATTATAGTAAGTAAAACATTACTGTCTTTTTCTCTAAGGGGCAGATTCAATTGTCCACCATGTTCCTAAGAACATCGCAGGTGCGCTTTTTTACCTATATTACGATAAAAAAAGTAGCACAGATTTTACTGTCTATGAGGTGCAAGCAAAAATCAACGTTACTTCTGTAAGAAAAAAATCCACACGAGGTGTCTTGCGGCCATTCCGGAGGCACCTTGCGCAGATTTTTTATTAACTGAATCTGGCCTTATGAGCTGTGAGCAAAAATCAGTGCTGGTTTAGCACTGTAAGGTCCAGCGTAGCCTAATCACGTAAGGTTCTGATGGGACAGTTTTGCCGACAATTGAATTCCCCCTATGTCTTCATAATTAGTGAGACGCATAAAAGAAAATATGTCACTGTAACAAGTATAAATGCTATGGAAACTGAATATTTATTGGGTATGCAAGATAAACGAGACATGGGAAAGTTTTTTATAGGTATTTATTTAGTGACGGTACTGTAACTTTATTGGACACCCATTCTACGAGCAGGTAAAATATGTCCTATGCATGGGTATATCTATGCTCAGAGGGACAAAGCTTCCAATCAGATGGTTATAGGGTTTGGCAATCATATGTGATCAAACACACTGTGTATCTTTAGCAATCCACCGATTCAAATCTTGTTTGAGTTTTTATGACAATAATGCAGCTGGACATAAGAGATGTCCGGAAGGCTTATCATGTTTATGTATAGAGTGGGACAAAAAACAAACTACCAGTTTTCACAAATAATAGAGCTATTCGATCTTGGATAAATCTACCCATAAGTATGATTCATAGACGCCGTCAAATTGATGTGGACACATATTCTATCAGTTTTTAGAGAGGTAAATATTTTCTTTTTTGGACAAATTCATCCTTATTTATAAACACTGGAGTGTTAGTGGAGACTGATGCCAAATGCACCGCTGTCGTGAGTCAATCATCATTTTCAGCTCCAGATCCATTAATCCCTTCATTCAGCATTGCATGGAGAGTATATACACATATATACTCATACATATACAGTTCGGATTAATTATATTATATTTTTTTAAATCAACATATCCATAAAAACGACATTATAAGCATTGATGATCCTTCACTGTGTATTTTCCCGTTTTGCGATGCTATACCCAATTCCCAAGTAGACCACATTGCTAAGGTTTTGACACTAAATAAATAATAGTTAAGGGGGTGCTTATTTAGGCAAAAAGAAACCCACAACAATATCTGTGTTTAATTAGTTTTACATTTGCATTACACTACTTGCTGGTTGAAACAAGGCACTTTCACTTCATTCAATGTCATGCAGGCTTATTTTACCAAGATAATGTGGTCAGGGACAAGAAAATGCACATTTTTAATTAAACTCACCCCTTTCTTAGACTGAACTCTGTTAATAACAGTGGAGCATAACTAGTATCTTTGAAAAACCAGCAGGACAGGATTTCAGGCCAATGAATCCTGCAAGCTTTGAGGCAGGTGATCCCAAATGACTACTCTAGCCCTTTTCCAGAACATATAATCATTTTTTTCAGCATCTAACCACCATCCTATGACATTGAAGACTGACTCATCACAGCTCCTTTTCCCTGCAAAGTACAAACAGACTATATAAACGGATTTCCAGATATTTTGGATGCAAATTTGTTCTTACTCTGCAATCAGCCCTTTTTGAATGCAGTTGGGGCAAATTTGCATAATACATGCCACCATTAATAGAGCTCCAAAACTGATATCAAACAAAATCTAATAATTGCACAGATTATCTAACACAAACAGAATGCAGACCCATATCCCTTCCAGGCATTTTCAATCATTTATGGATATTTGGCTACCTATAAGAAAGCCAATGACACTTTAAATGTCAAGTATTTACAGGACCAAAGACAAATTATGTACCCAGTCAAACGCTACAGGTTAATGGATAGAGGTCTCTGACATACATCTAATGTATAATATATTATTTTAAAAGGAATATAATTTATATATATATATATATATATATTTACACACATCTATATATATATCTATCTCTCTCTCTCTATATATATATATATATATATATATATATATATATATCTATATCTATATCTATCTCTCTCTATATATATATATATATATATACATATATATATCTTTATCTGTCAGAGTCCTCTAACCATTAACCTTTAGCATATATATACATATATATCCCAGGTTAGGGGACCAGGTGCCATAACCTGGGGTGGATGGTAGTGAAGAGCATCAGAGAAATCATACAAGTCCAATGTTTTTGGCACTACTGGCATCAGCCAGTTTTATTGAACATGAAAAAAACAAAGCAAATTTCAAAATATACATCTTGCCCACTCCGACACTAACTAAACACACAGAAACGGTGTAGGACCATGTGTCTCACACACAAACAGAATACAACATATAAAGCTACTTAGTCACCATTTGCAGAGTCTCTCCAGGAGCCATCCAACCTCCTCCCCAGGTGAGAGTGAGACTGATCTGACATTCCTTTTACATAAACCTCTCAGGTGCAACCACCAATCAGCTGGCTGTCAAGCCGGCAGAACAAAAGACCTGGACTGGGCCTTGTAAATGGAGTCCACCCTTCTCTCTCCATTTACACCTCAAGGACCCTTAGTTTTTCCTGAAACTGAATATACTCTTTAGGAAGCTTTTAACAATACTACACCATCATATAAGACAGACAGCCTGAGATATATATATGTCTGTCATTTGCCAATTTCCCAGTGCTTGTCAAAATATAATATATATATATATATATATATATATATATATATATATATATATATATATATATATATATATATATCCCTGTATTAAAAGGAACAGCACTGAAAATGTACAGAAAGCAAATTATACTACTTTTGTCACTGCTAACAAATCGGATCTAATGTTGTAAAACATGTTTGAATTAGCCTATTCTCCAGATCCGCATAAAATTACAGTGCTGGTCGTTACTCCCTATTCCATCAGCTAAAGGATACCGTTTCCAGCTGTGCCGTTGTGAATTGAGCTCTAATCTTTCATAAAGGAAAAGCTTCAGATGAATGAGATCTTTGCACAAACCAGTCCCTTGGTCACAAAAATAGGACAAAGACTTCAGTCTGCCTTTAAAATATAATTTTGCTAGTTAAAAAAAAAAGTTATATACATCAAAGTGAAGCTCCCATTTAGTCCCAAAGTGTAGTGGAGAAAGAGTTGGGGAATTAGGTCACCAGCTGAAGCATGTATGAGTGTATGTAGAGTGAAAGAGTTGAATTCAGTCAGTGGAGTAATTGAGTTGGGGGACTCTGTGACCTGCTATAGAATGCATGAGTGTACACTACACGACTAAAGGTATGTGGACACCCACACACCACATCCTCATGTGCTTGTTGAACAACTAATTTCAAAACCATGGGTATTAATAATAAGCTGATCACCCTTAGCCGTCATTTCACATCAAATCAACACAGGGTAACAAACTGACCGTTTCAGATTGTAATGAAATTTGGTATAAGAAATGCTGCCATGGGTGTAAAGAAAATCCCCCAAATCTTAGGCTGATATGTGCACTGGAATTGAAGTTATAGTCCTTTAAAGCTACAATTTTTTTACGAAAAATTTGCTTTTAACATTTTTTTTTAAATGGCATTTGTAGCTCACCTGCTTTAGCTGGAGAGTTGGACAGGGTCTCTTATTAAACCTCTTTTTACAAGCTTTCATATGTATAACACAGCAGTATGTTTCAATAAAAATTAAAATTGTAAGCTTTTTTAAAATCAAAATTTTTGATTTTCTCAAAGCCAAATTTTTAAATTTTTTGAAAAAAACTCAAACATTTTTCTTACTGTTGTTAATTAATCCCTAAAGTTATATTTTGGGATCATGATGAGATCATCTGCAACAAGAGCTTTCATTTTTGAGTGATTCATGAAAATTGTAGTTATTAAGGGACTACAACAAAACAATATATTTTCCTAGTTCACTTGATTAGAGGATTACACGTTCCTCTTCAGGTGTGTTTGGGGACGAGATTCTACAGTTTAAGAAAAAAAAAATTCAAACAAGTGAGTATAGTCCAGCATAAATATACATTTACCAATGGCATAAACTCAGTTCTTGATTCTGTAAATCAATGGACTCCCAGAAAAACAACAAAAATACTGAGGGATGGGTGGGAAAATTCCATTAAAATATTTTTTTTTTCAATAAAGAATCTAAATTGAACCTCTTTCCCATTCAACCATGGAAATCTCTTAATGAGTTTAATAACATTTCTTTCCCCAATACATCCATGACAGTGGCTGTTCCATTGGGATTAATGGATAAAGCTTACTGTAAGTAGGAGACATTTTCAAGGAAAAAAAGTGGTGGAAAATCAGCATTAATACTTAATAAGTAAGTAGAACTGGTCAAAGTATATCTGAAGAATGGACTTCTTTGCAGAGTTCTGGCTGAAGCTAAAAACCATAATAATACAAAAGTGGAAGCTGCTCAAATAAATTTATAGGCCATAACAGGTGCTTGAAAGGGTAGGGTTATCCTGCAAGGAACATACACACAACATTTTTTCCCCCAGCACACTGCTATAGCCAGCAACAGATCTGCCATTTCTACTGTAGATAAAAATGCAAAAGTCTTTGTTGCACACATTTGCAAATGTATGTTTAAGCCATCCGCCACGCCAAGGCGCTTTTGGTTTAAAAACCATAATAAGCCTGGTCGATGTTGTAAAGTATAATGCCTTGTGCTTTTTAGAACAAAAAGTGCTTTATCAAGGGCAAAAACTGAGCAGAAAGCCAAGTTGATCTTTAGTAATTAGGCCCCTATGTCCTCTGCAGTCAGACAGCAAGAAGCCTAAATACCATCATGTAAAATATATAAGAAAAGGGGTAACAGAGCTATGAGCTCAACATATTTTGCAACTTTTGTGGAGTTTTAATGATACTGTAATGATCTTTTTACAGGAAAAGCATGGGAGATCTATATTTCACAGCGGGTAACTGTGACATGTTTAACATTAATCTGCTACTGATTAAGTAGCATTTCAGAAAAATTATTTTGTATAAACATGGTTTTACCAGACATGACCGCATCTAACTAGAAAAAACTACTAATCCATACTGAATCATCGGGTTTGTTTTAAATCATACTGCACGCATACTGGGGTTATGTAGCAGCAAGGTATAAAACTGGGGTAGATAAAGGGGCGGTGCCCAAAATTAAATGCTCTGTATGTTAGTGTTTCACACAGTAAATGTGTTAGCCTCACTTTGCCTCCACACAACTACCTGCAGAATACACCAAGGCCTGGCATTAGATACCAAACATCTCTAAAATCACCATGTGGTTCCCCTCCTCTCCCTAGTCCACATCACTATCCTAACCAGATTGTTTAGTGCTCTAGTTGTTGGACCCCACCATCTGCTCAATGTAACCCCTACACTGAAAAATGAATGATAAGAATGTGCATCAGGTAAACTGTACACATGCCTGTCATCTAGCTATGGTCAGATCTTCAGTCAAGAGCTGTATTTGTCAGGAAGCAACCACAAAAACACCACTAAATGATAGACTGCCAAAGATGCAATCAAAACTTTTAGCCATTCTCCTATCATCTCCTGTCCCGCTTATGGCAGCCTCCTCCAATCTGGCATTCCCCTCACCCACCTAACCTTGCTTCAATTCTTCCTTAATGTTATGACAAGACTGATCTTACTATATTGCAGCAATTCATCTATTGCATTATTGGGAAAATCCCTACACTGGCCCCCCAAACCTACATCACAAAAAGTAGGCGGCTCTTTCAATTTAATTTCAAATTTATGCTTGTTTCTACAAGAATTTGCATGTGATGAATACAATCAACCGATTTAGTCATGGAAAAAGATGACTTGTTAAGTAACAAAATAAATAGATCAATTCTGCTCTTCAAGCACAGAACTATTAGTTGCATTATATATCAATGTGTCTGTAAGCGGTGCATTAATAGAGATAGGGTGAAGAGGGTGCAAAGGTTACAGGGCTCAGAGGTGAGGGGAACCCCCAACAAAGACCTCTTCTGAGCAGTGCGTGCGCTGAACTACGAAAGTATCTGAGGAGAAGAGAACAACATTGTCGGACCCCTTTTTAGTGCAGAAAGGAAACAAGATATTTTGCCAAAGAATAAACTGTAAGGAGATATACATCAGTCAATATGATCAATTCTTTTACAAAATATTTGCACACATCGGGCCTAAATTGCACTGCAGGTGCGGCCCAGTTAAAATGTGCAGACAGATTTAGAGTTGGGATAAAGCTGCCTAGTAATTGTGTGGGACATGCAGAAGCAAACAGGGTTTGCCCTGTATGCAAAATAACTGCATTTACAAATGCTTTGGTCAGGTACAAATTTATGCCCTTTAAGCTGTATTTTCTCCTCATTCTAGATGAAGCCTGCAATTAAACCAGGTTATATAATGAACAAGAGAGGAATATGTAGACCTATATATTACAGATACTGGGGCTGTTTATGTACTGTAACTACATTGTGAATATTCCTGATTTAATACCATCTCCCTTCAGCCAATAATCTCATCCTCATTTCTTGAAGAGGATACAAGACAACAGTAATTGATGGAAAAAGAATGCTGTAATATCCTCAAGGGCCTGAACCATGTAATAGCCTGTTGTTTGGAGTAGGCAATAAGAGGTTTGTAAACTGTAATGTCAGACGTAAATAAAAATCACAATATCTTGCAACTTTCTGAAGTAATTCCCACATCTGCATTTTTATCACATTCTGATTCAAACACAATGTTATTTTTATGTTTGCTACTTTAAATAGCACCTGCTTCCATTCTCAATATGGACTGCTTAAACTCATGGATCTCAAATCTCTAATGAAAGACAAAAGTCCGGGATTATAGGATATTCTGGTTTTTTTGGAAAGTCTCAAACATACTGCAAGACCTCACAGAAACTGGGGTGTTTATATTTACAAAAGAAAAAAGAACTGCCAACATGTGATCTGCTCATTTCTTACACATGTGGCGTCAGTGAACATATTGTGCGATGTAATGTACTGCACCTATGCAAATTTAACCTGTAAACTACAGTGGAGTACTTTTTTCATTAATTTTTCGCAATCTGTTGAAATATTTTGGAATCTTTATTTTGATTTTCCATTGTACTCCTTATCATATGCCAAAAGTGTACTGTGTGGGTGTGTCATATATATCATCATCATCATTTATATAGCGCTACTGATTCCGCAGCGCTGTACAGAGAACTCATTCACATCAGTCCCTGCCCCATTGGAGTTCACAGTCTAAATTCCCTAACATACACACAGCCAATTAACCTACTAGTACGCTTTTGAAGTGTGGGAGGAAACCGGAGCACCCGGAGGAAACCCACGCAACACGGGGAGAACTTACAAACTCCACACAGATTCAATTCCCGACCATGGCCTTATCTATCTATCTATCTATATATATATTTATATATATATATGCAAAATAACTAATTGCACTGATCTGGGTTTCTTACACATACAAAAGGAAAATATTTCTATTTTTAAATTACAATATAAAATTTCTTGGAGATTTAGTCTAAACCAATATTTTTTTAGCTAATTAACGCATCCCTTCATTTATGCCTGCTGACTAATTACCATGCTGGATATGGACTACTAATTCTTAGCAAAGGAAAATCAATGCAACAACTGCCTGCACACTATAAATACTATATCCTCTCGGTCAAGTCTGTATTTCTTATCGTTATACTAAAGCTGAGGAATTAAGAGAGTTAAAAATGAAAATTGAAAGGCATACACTCCAAAACTGGTTCAATCATCTTTCATAATACCTTAGGATTGGAATGGATCAGGAAGACTCTCACAGGTAAAACCACCATAATTGTATTTAACCCCCAAAAAATGTGGTTTATTTCTGCACAGGACTAAGCAACTTCCTCTTAGATACTGGCTGAACTACAGTTCCCAGCAGGCTTTTCCAGCTAGTGAATTACAAATCCTACCAGGTGTTGTCAGCTGGAGAACTAAAGGTTGCCAAAGTCTGCCACAGCAAGATGGCAGTGACCCCAGGATCATTAATCTTTAGCAGGTTTCACAGCATCTAACGTGGTGTTACTCTGCCGAAATCTAACCACTGCCGAGTGTGATAATTACCAGATGGCACAACATGAGATTAGAGATTGTAAATATCTGTATAAAAGCAAAATTGCTTCTTGTCCAAGGCAGCTTTACTTAGGGACACAAGACTGGAATATTACGTCAACTAGAATGAAAGCTAATAACAAAATATTATTCTTGACCTGCTGTAGTAAAACTTGAACAGCACTTTCTGCCAGTGGTGTTTTAAATACCTGCATGTGTCAGCTCCAGGAAACGCAGCATTCAGCGGCTGATGAGACGTTTATTAACTGACACATAATACTCAATGGACAACACTTAATGCCTATCACACAGAAGAGCTTAAAAGGTCTTTCCACGTTTAATTTTAATTTTACCTACTCCTCTCCCTTCTCTGTAATAAAACTTTAGTGGTTCCCCCACCAGTCATATTTAGCATGCAGTTACATATAGCCAGACCTCTGCCAATCAACCCTGGGGCTGCTCAGATCTCTCTGTAGCAGGACAAATCCCACAAGTGGCTCTAAGGGGCATATTTAAGAAAGCACGATAGTGCTTTTACCGGGTCATTAAGGTGCCTCCGTGTCCTCCGCAAATTTATTAAGGGTGCATCGCAGCAGATATCATGGATATCTGCTGCTTTGCACTCCTCTTCATTTTTGGGAGCAGTCACCATTCAACAGTATGGTGACTGCTCCCAGCTGCAATCTAACAAGTTCCGAAAAAACATTTTTTTCGGAAACTTGTCTTGATAATGTACGCCAGCTGAAGCTGGCGTACATTATCAGAAATGAAAAAACCCAATGCTGTCAGCTCTGCTCCGAAGAGCAGAGCTGGACAGTGCATGTGTGGAGGGATCACATGATCCCTCCCTGTCACTCACCGCTCGCAGAATTGCAGACAGACCGGGATCTTTGTGGAACTGCACATGCGCAATGGAAAGAAGAAGAGGAACGAAGATGACGTGGAGGAGATCCTAGAGACAGCGCGTCCTGAAGAGAGGGGTAATTGTGATTTTTTTTTATCACAGAAACAGCAGTTTTTCGGAACTGCTGTTTCTGTGTTCCATTTTTAATAAATTTGAGAAATAGATCAATCCTTATCCATGCGATAAGGATTGATAACTATTTCTCATTTCTGCCGATCAATGATAAATGTGCCCCTAAGTCTTTCAACTAGTGTCAAAGTACAGTACTATATTACTATTATTGGGAAGGGAGGGGATTTAGTCAAATGCAGATTTTAAAGGGACACTCCCTTAGCATGTCAATGGAAAGGGATTGCCTTTACTTGATCTAGAGCTACAGACTATTAATTGGGGACATTAGAAATCATGGTTATATGTTTTCCTTCTATAATATATGATATAGACAATTAAAGAATTCACAATTTTCATGACAAGGATTTTTATAAAAACACTGGTATAATTAAATCTAGGTCTAATGGAGAATATTGTCGTTGACAGCAAAATGTTTACCAAAAAAATACAAAAAATAAAAATACAACCCCCACCCAAAAAATAAAGGAAAACACAAGAAGCACACTGGGTATGCCACAGACTTTGCAGAGCTCCTCACACTAAGCACAGACATTACATTCCATCATCCAACAGTTTTAACATTAATCTTCATCTGATTGAACACTCACAGGAAATCTCCCTCATGGGCATTTTGCCTTGCTATCTATTAATAGTGGTTTGAATTAGTGTATAAATGCATTTGGCATTAAATGCCTGACTGCCATTTGCTTTACATTTATGAACGAAGGGAGACGTGGATATGCCAGGATATGATTCACTGCCTTATTTCAGCTTTATATTAAATACAGGCTCTCGTGCAAACCATCTTTGCAGTATATAGAGAGTGGATAGAAAATCATTTAGACAGTATAACAGAAACATTTGTATAACATGTGTTCTGATAACTGGACGGGCAACATCAACAAAGTGTCAAGCCACAAGATATTACATTAAGGGGGCACACTGTGGAACGTTATATATTGGAATCTTATATGCAGTCTCAGGAGAAGATATGCCAAGTAGAAAATACAGAGATTGAATAGAACAGTGGTTCATAGGTGTTGGTTCGGTCGATAAAATCATAGTAATGTGGCCAATAAAAACATTTATGTAATTTTGTACAGCTTTCCCAATTTAGATAGAAAGGTTGAATTACAATAGCTCTACAGTAGTAACCAAGTCACCTGTAAATATTGCACAAAGGAGTGTATGTAGCTGGCCATAAAAGAAACAAGATAGTGATGTTTTGACTGTTTAGTTCAGTGATCGACAACTTGATAAAATTCAGGGGCCACATTGGCGGCTATCTGACGTTCAAAAGGGACATTTAATCAGCGAATAAAACAACTATTGGCAATAACATGTCAGCAGGCATATTAAACAAGTGTTTACTATTTGCCTCAGTGCATGTATTTTTCAGTAGAGTGGAAGCTCATTTTTCTCTCAGGTAAATCATTCCCAGGGCCGGATTAACCCTAGGGCTAACTGGGCTACAGCCCAGGGGCCTCGGGCATCCAGGGGGCCCTTGAAAGTGCTCAGCAGCATTATTGATCGGTCTTGGCAGGTGCCCCCCCTGCGCGATCAATGCTGCTGAGCACTTTCACTACGGTCCTTCCCTGTCGCGCTGTAGTCTCCTTACTGAGGAGATCTCATGAGTCTCACTCTCACGAGATCTGAGCGTACAGCGCGTCGGGGAAGGAGGTAAGTGCCTTGGGGGCGGCTCGGATCACTGGGGGAGCGACTCGGATCACGGGGGGGGGGGGGGAGGGGGGGGCCTCACGGGGGAATGGAGGCCCCCTTAGCCTAGGGGCCTCCATTCCCTTAATCCGGCCCTGATCATTCCCAATGTATATCTGCTGCAATGCATTTGGAGACTCTGCAGTAAAAGGAGACAGAATACAATGCTATGTGATGGACAGGGCTGCAGGAAGTTGCTGGAAACGTTCTGCCAGTACGAGGATACCAAGCGATGTATTCACTAATGTCAGGGGACAAAAGTGACAGGTGTACCAATGAGCACCAAGATCAGCTGCCCCCATCACAATGAGCCCCAATATTAGCTGCCCCCATCACAATGAGCCCCAAGATCAGCTGCCCCCATCACACCCAGGAAATAGAGGGGATGTACCCTGATCTCTCAGCTTTTGTTTTGCAAACCGGAGAACCTATCAAACCTTTCTTACTTAAAATAGATGAAGCACATCAAAGAGGACTCAACATCATCTTGATCAAGTAAATGAAAGCATGAGAGTCAGGAGGTAACTGAACCAGTCAGTGTTTACAAGCCTCAAAGTCAAGATGATTTGTGTAATGTCACAAAAAATGTACTATTAACATATTCTACAATATACACATACAGTCCTGAATATCCAACATTAACGTCACTAACCCAATAGATAGCAGTAACAATATATCAGCGCACAGTTCTCTTAGCAAAAATTACACAGTGACTATTTGTAATAATGATATCATTATTTTTACTTTTATTACGAAACAAGATAGAGTTTGTTACTGATGTTTGTGTTTCTCTTTATGAACAGATTCTATCTTTATGCTGTTTTTCACATTATTTATCTTTTCTGGACATGTTTTCCTAAAACTAGAGCAGTGGACTATGTCTTGCAAACTCAGCTCAACAAACAATATATATAATTTCTTAACTTGCACATTTAGCACATAGCCCATAATGCATCAGTATTCACTTTAACACTAGGTAAAGGAATATATAAGGATGGCATTGTTCACACCTTCTTTAGACCTCTCTGGTGAGTTATGAAGACTGTGACAGGTCTCCTCCATTAAATTATTCCTTGATGCATGATTCAACTTGAGGTCTGCAAGCACTGAATCCAAGGAATATGTTTGTCTAACAACTTACTGAAGCTAGGTGATTTGAATTGTGATATTATTTATTAAATCCTTTTTATACATAGTAAGTGTATCCATCTTCCTTTGTGCTAGTATTTCATGATTGTAATCTTGATACCCGATATATTTTTTATTCACTATTAGAGGCTTCTCAAACAACCATAGCTCTATTATCTGCTAGCTGTGCATATAATTATTTCTAATACAGCTTCATGTAAGTTTGCCAAAAGGTGTTATTTACCTTGACTGCTGATGTTCTTTACCGCAGATAACATTATGACAGCACATTACAAAATGACAATGAGTAAGCCATTATGGGAATGACATCTGCGGCCCACCCACAATCACTGATGCCGCGGTTCCGTGCTTGATGTTTATGTGGCAAGTAACCCTTTTGTCTTCAATTCCCCTTTATAGAAGCAGCAATCTGCCTTTGAAATTATTTAATTAAATTAACACAATGAAAAAAGACTAGGAAAAAAAATATTGCTCTCAATATTATTTAGCAAGGTAATGTATGAGCCAGATGGACTCTTAACATGTCTATCAGGCAATCATCAGGATCATCTTGTGTTATTGTGTGAACAGACTTTAGACCAGTGAGTGTTACAGAAATACCCTGCAATGTTAAGCGGGGTACACTCCTATGCAATCTTACTTCAGATGCAATTTCTGGAACGATTTCACCAATGATTGAAAGTCCTGATGAGCATGCAGATTCATGCGTACACACCTATACAACTCCCCTTCAGATCTGTGATCTTCATCTTCAATAACCATCTGCTGAAAAGATTGTGACTCTGTACACACTCTACAAATATCTGCCTATGCTGCTGGTCGCGAGTGCGTACAAACATCCACGCTTGCTCGATATTGTTCCATCGTTGATCATGATTTTTAGAAAGTTTAGAAAACCAAATGAACATTGCAATGTGTCTTGGTATAATAAAACATGATTGTAGTAGCGTACACACTCTTGCAATATCTGAATGGACGGTCGTGATCCATGAGATCTGCACGATTATTGCATAGATGTTTACCCAAAACTTAAAACTATATTTACTAAAATGCTGCCTTTTTAATATATCTTGATCTGGCCAGTTCAGTAAGAAGTCCATGCACAGCACATGGTTTCTCCAGTCATAGCCATCACCATGTTCAACTGCTCCCAATGTACAGCATGAGGCATATGTTGCTGCAAAGTCCGGATTGGAGAAATCCCAAAATACAAATAGCAACAGCAAAAGTACCAGTAGAACTTTAATTCAGGAGCAACACTTACAGAAATTTAAATTAGTGCGCCTTATCCTGGTTGTTTAAAAGATCCCCCAATAGTGAGTTAATGGCTTTTGAATCCTTTCCTCCAGCCCATGCAAAATATTGGGGCAAAACTATGACAACTAGAAACTGTAGAAATGTGTAACCACAAAAACATACGACACATGTGTAGTGCAGATTGCAAGTGAGATCAGGGAAGTTAACTAGGGGGAAATAACGTGAGGATTATTATTTAAATATAATATAGGTTAAACAGTTATTACAATATTACAATCTCAGGGTCCTTTTAGAAAATTCTAAGGGGCAGATGGAGATTTTCAGACGTTTGGTGAATCTATGTTAAAAACGTCAACAGATTCATTAACAGAGAAAATCCTACAAATCTGCCTTAGAAGTTTACTTACAAGTGCAATCTACTTTGTCCATGAATCGCTTTTTTATCCATGTTTAGAGGATTCTCTATACAATTTTTCTCCATAAAAGTCCATGTTTAAGGTTCACTGCTTCTCGGCACACAGATAAACATAAAAAACTGCGTGCTTTAACATGAAATATAGCTCATACTTGCCAACTCTCGGAAACAAGTTTCTGGGAGAGGGGGCGTGATTGGAGGGTGGGAGGGGGCGGGATGAGGCCAAACATGTCATTTTGGTCCCGCCCCCCACGAAAACGTAATTTACGTTGCGGGGGGCGGGGCCAAAATGACGCGATTGGCCTCGTCCCGCCCTCCAAAATGGCGTCAATCACAGAGAATTGCGTCATTTGACGCGATTCTCAGTGAAATCCAGGATGCGGGAGAAATGCCAACGAGCCCGGGAGACTGAACCGAATTTCGGGAGTCTCCCGGACATTCCGGGAGAGTTGGCAAGTATGATATAGCTTTCATAAGAAAAAAATCAAATCCCCCCAATATAAGCAAGAATATATTGCCTTTAGTTATAGACTTTTATATGTAAAAACAAACTCGTCTTGATGGGATAAATGAAAGCGCACATGAGAATAAATAACTGGTAGTAAGTAAAGTCAGTACAAATCACATAACACACAACCATTAACGGATTACTGCCAGTTAGTGACACTAATGAGGCAATGTATACAAGTGTCAATGTGCACACAGATATACAAATATTTGACATTTCTGACAATGATTTAGGCATTATTGCACAAAGGCTTGCTGTTAGCAGACCGCTATAAGTAGTATTACATACCAAGAATAATTTGGGGGGGAAGGGGGACTACAAGTGAAAGGTATCCTGGCTTTTTGCTGCAGTATGTAAACAGGTGCTATGATTTCCTTTGTAAGCCACAAATACCCAATGACAAGAATGGTTTTCTACTATAAAAGTAAGCAGCATAAACTCCTAGTGGCTGGAGTGCCTTAGCCCATACTAAATATTGTGCAAATATGCTTGTTGAAGTATACCAATATATATATATATTTATATATGACAACATATGTCCAGGGCACATCATCTAATAAATCTCTGCATTACAGTTGAGAGTTGGAACTTGCCAAATTAAAAGCAAGCTGTGGAGAAGCTTGCACAGAAGGACTCAATATCTCCTAATGTTACCGCTATTTCCAAGTTGATTTGCTGATTTTATTAGTAAAGTAATAAATGCACAGACCGTGCAGTTCTAGCACCACCAAGCTTTCTCTTCTTGTTATAAAAGTATTTCTAAGTGAATGAAGAAACATTGGCAGCAGTGCTCCCTATGGGGTGTTTCTGTACCAAGTATGTTCGGTTTACTGCTGTTGTCTGTGTCTAGAGGGAAGAAAAAAAAATATCGCACATAAAATCTACACTAAAAAAACATAGGCTACATTTTTTACAGCCTGCTGTTGCACAATGCGACTAATGGCAAAACATGCCTACTGTTATTTACATGCTGGCAGCCTAATTCAGAAAACAAAAGAACAGACAATATTTTACCTTCAAAAATAGTATTTTCTCAATATACTCTTTCAAAAGATACACTATAAGTATTAAAATATGTATTCTTTTGTGACTGGCTTTACTCTGTATTAAGTAGAATATTCCACTTTGCATATAAACACCGTAATGAAACAGACACTTGAATATTGCACAATAGTTAGCATAGCAATTGGTAAGGAAAATGAATATTTGGGTCTGTAAAGAGAAATATTGTGTTTCACCTGGTATGCAGTGATCTGCAGTCAGAATACACACCAAATTATAATGCCTTCTAAACACCAAAACTATAATAACACAACAAATAAACACCAAACATTAGGCATATAAAAACTGCACAAGCTCCTTCCAGGAGGGGTGGGCCGTACTATTTTTTTTACATAATTAAGCACCCTACCTCTTTCCCAATGATGAAGGGGCGCATGTTAAATTTAGAATTTCCAGGAGTCCAGTGCAGGGAAATAATCGCACTTAAAGAGTGATATTATTTTGCTAATTCAATGTTTAGGTGGCACCTTAATCTTGGTGCCCTTAGCCTAAGGAACATTACAAGCAAAAGCACCCTTGCCGAATTTTAATTATTGTGCTCTGCTGGTAGCCACACTTTAGACTCATTTTATCATATTGGGAGGGGTTCTTTTCTGTGGCTGAAAGACTTTACAGCAAGATTTGTCATGTCTGGTTGTTCTGGGGCACTGCATAGGAGCCCAATACAAATTGTTCACTCAAATTCGCAAAGTACATTTGCTGTCTTATCTGTTCAAATGAATTCATAATTTCACTGGGTATCTATAATTTAATGCAGTAGATCAGGGATTCCCAACCTTCTCTTTTTTTACACTGGAAACCCCCTAGAGATTTAATTCCCCTAGCGATTCACCACATACAAGACACTGTGGTTTTGGTTGCTCTTGATGCCAAATATATGTAAAACCAATTTTGATGTAATCATTATCATATTTTATTTTCTTGCATTTTGAGAGATTATGTTATTGTTAGTCATAAAGATGTTTTGGAGGGGTAGGTGGTGATTCAGAAGTTGATGCTGCTGCATTTTGTGTGTGTGTTTCAAAGCCAAGATTTTTACTTCCCTTGTTTAACCAATAATCCATTATCGGTTCTAGCCAGAAAGAGGTGATTAGCTTTCTTTGTTTGTATTTGTTATTAACTGGTAGGAAACATGGTGCATTTTTCTGGTTAGTAAAGCATGCACTTCAGGAGGAGACAGTAATCTGCAGCCCTCCAACCAGGGGTGTTTTAAGCATACTTACCAACTTTTGAAATTTGTTTTCCGGGAGCCTGCTGGGGGAGGTGGGCGTGATGGGAGGCGGGGCTCCAAAATCGTGTCATTTTGGACCCGTCCCCGTGAGGTATTGATGCAAACGCGTCATTTCACTAGGAAGTGGGCAGATCCGGGAGACTATCACACTCTCCCGGGAGTCCGTGAGACTCTCACAAAATGCGGGAGTCTCCCGGACATTCCGGGAGAGTTGGCAAGTATGGTTTTAAGAAATGAGTGGGCCTGTGTGTAACATTAGTCCTTGGGCCCCTGAATGTTGGGAGGTATGACTAACAAATTAAATGCTATTTTAAGCTCGATTTAACACACTGAAGTTTCTCTTGAATCTATCTGAGGTACCCCCTTTGGGGTTCACATACCAAAGGTACTAGACCAATGTCAATGAACACAATGCCAACTGTAATGTGCAGTGTGCATTGAGAGAGACCAGCAACATTACTAGATAATAGTCATCTCCCTCAATTGTTTTACATCCCATTGATGAAGTCTCATCTTTATGGTCATATTGCTGTACAGGTCAACATGTATTGTAATATTAGAAGTTCTGCAAAAATAGAATGGTACTGTACTGCTTTTATATAGGAGAAGAAAGATAGAGGCGACTTGCAATATCTTTATACCACACAGTGCAATCTCTTAATTCTATTACATAGCTCCTTCAAACAATGTACTTCATGATATAATACATAGAGCATTAAAGCTAAAACAAAACAATTTAGAATTATACAACAATATGAACGTAATAACCTATATATACACATCTCAATTATCCTATAGGCACATCGTTTTGACACAGTCACAAAATTGCAGCGCAAAAAGTATAGCACATCGCTGCCGAAACAACATGCTGTATTTCTTGAAAAGTTCAAATGCAAAGGCAGAATAAAAGATAAATAAAACAGAACAAAATGTTTATTTTCAAAACGGTTAGCTAGATTCTCTTATCCTGCAGCCATTCTTTGAAGCATTAGCATCTGGACGATCTTCCTCCACTCATTTCAGAAGAGGTCTCAGTATACTTACACAAGCAAATTCCCTGCAAATTAATTTAAACGCTATTCTAGGGGATAAGGATAATCCTAATTAACTTTTAGCCACTTATTCGATTTCTGGCCTAACTGCCAACAATGCAAATCTGCCAGCATCGCTCTTGTTCCTTTATCAGCATCTTTTCAGCTCCACATTCAAGCGCAAAAACATTTCCTTATCTAGGACTTACCAAGCATTCCCACTAGCCTGTACACGTCATAAGATGATGTCTGGAGTGGTATCTGCTTTGTAATAATGCTCTTTTTTTCTTTCTACAGTCAAGCTCCATTATAGCTATAATCAGCCTAACCATTTAAACCAACGAAGTTCAGAGGCACTCAGTTCTAAGCTATGGACACATTAGAATCTCGGAACATAGAACAGTGTTCAGTGGAATAAAACACGCAGCAAAGGCAGTTCTGCTTGGTAGGACAGAGATAATTCATTTTTTTCTAGACATCTCGTTTTTTTGTGTTTTCAGAGCTGTTACTAGTCTTGTTAACTAGCGCCATTATTTGTCATTTCACACCAGTTTCTACAATTAACAGAGTATATATTTAAAGTAAGAGGAATGTATTATAATATTGAATTTGATTATGTTCACTAATAAATCACATACATATTCAGCTGATAAATGAATAAGTATTGTGGGCTTTGTGACACTAGCACCTTCACAATGATGCGCACATCTTACACACAAACAATTATTCCTTAGTGGCCCCTAGCACTGACCAAATATCGACCAAGTCTCTGTTCAATCAGTCAGCTTTTCCAGCATAGATCATGCTCCCCACAGGAAATACAAGCCTTAGAAAACTCAAAACTCCTCCCTTAGCTGCCATATTGACAGATGGCAAACAAACGTCTCCTTCGCCTAAGTCTGACACCATCCACCTCCTCTAGATAAAGGTGATCAGAATAAATGCTCTGCTTCAACTCATTAAAGCCACACCCTGAAGCAGGGCCATCTTAACAACATTATGGGCCCCCGGGCAAAGCAGTGCACCGGGGCCCCCTTGCCCGTGGGGCCCCCGGGCACCTGCCCATCGTGCCCAATGGAAAAGATGGCCCTGCCCTGAAGCCTGCAAACAGTGTGAGAATACTCTTTTCTAAACACACTTGGTAAGTCACTCATTTGTCACAGCTCTCCTTACCCTTAAGCTAGTAACAAATAATTTAGAGACTACTCTGATTATTAAATGAAATATGCACAGATGGAGTGTACTTATAATAGTCTGCATGTGTCACTGTAGCAGTGTATAGGATTTGTAGTCAGAGGCCAGGGGGTATATTGACTAAACTGCGGGTTCGAAAAAGTGGAGATGTTGCCTAGAGCAACTAATCAGATTCTAGCTGTCATTTTGTAGAATGTACTAAATAAATAACTAGAATCTGATTGGTTGCTATAGGCAACTTCTCCACCTTTTCACATCCGCAGTTTAGTAAATATACCCCCAAATTTTAGCATGCACACAGTGAGGTACAGATAGAGCAAATGAAACCTCTGGTGATCTTAAAACATCTGCAATTAACTCAGGAACAATATCTTAATAATAAACTTTCATAGGCAATAGATAAGAAAATGGAATATCTTGAAATATACATATTTGGCCCCTTCAGTGCTAATGATGAGTTGGACTTGAGTAAATACCTCTAGAGCACTAAGGAGTTCAAATGGGGGAAAATCAAACTTGCCTGTCCTCCACCGCTAGTCATCAAGCTTGGTGTCCTCCCAATCCCTACACACAGAAAATTCTGAAGAACCAGGGGAGGGAGGAGGGTACCAAAAGTGCCCTTTCCCCCACCCATGCTGACACCCAGAGACTCAGGGGAGTTGCCTCTTTTAAACTATGTGCCCCCTTAGTAGTTATTGTCTGGTAATAAGTGTGCTCACCAGACAATCCATTGATGGTGTGGGGGGGGGGGGGGGGTTCTCCTCTTTCCCCTCTTTCAAATAATGAGTTGCCTTAGTACTTGAGGTCTGATGACCTCTAGACAATAACACCATACACCACAGAAATACTAGGGATGGCATTAAAAGTGCCTGACTACCATCCCTCCTGCCACCTACACACTCGGGTGCACCCTCATTTGAAAAAAGTGAAATCCCCTCTTTCAAATTATGTGTCCCCTTAGTAGTTACTGTCTAGTGATCACCAGACCACTACACTAGAGAAAGCATTAAGAAGGCCTGAGAAGGGGGGATAATGCCCAGATCTCCCCCATCCTGGCTTACATAAATTTAGGAACCCTCATTTGAAACTGCAGGTTGTCTTGTTGGGCTACCATATTGTTCCTAAACATTGTATGTGTTTCAGTCAAGATGGTGAAAACTTACAAAAAATTAATTCTCATTTTCAAGTGCAGTTGTTATTATGAAAAACTGTATGTTTTTACTATTTTGGAAAGCTGGTTTGATGGCAAAGCAAGAACCACAAAATATTTCTTGCCGGTGGTTAGAAACTCCCCCCCCACACGTTTGCTTTTTGTTCATTGTCTTGCAATTTCAATGAAAAAAACCACAAACCCTATTTCTGGCCACATTGGGTAGATTATCTTTGCCGTGTTAGAAGGTATGAGCAAATTCAAAGTCTTCTGGACAAAAAAGGTATAATTTGTGTGGGTATTACATAAACAAATAACCGTTATAGAGGTTGGAATGCGACCAGAAAAGAAATACCAAAATAGGCTCAGCACAGGGGTGAGAGATGCCTCAGCGGCAAAGGTTTAAAGATGGTCAGAACTCTTTACTAAATTATATTGTGAAAATTAAAGCATTATAAACATATATTATGAGTCAAACCCCTCCCCCCCCCCCAATTAAATTGCCACATCAGATGTCACATGAAATTAACTTGCACCAACATATACGCCCACATCTTATACAATCTTTGTATGCTTCATTTTACCAACAACAATGTCTTTTGTTGGTCTCTAGATGTGCCATATACAAATTAAACTATCCTAAATTTGTTGTATTTTGGAGACAATGGCAGAGACTACAGCAGAAGGTTGGGTTTACCATCATGCTGGAATGCAGTAGCTCTATGGATTTACCATCTGTCACAGACAATACCTTTATGAGAGCAAGTGGAAGAATTTTTCTCCAGTAAAATTAAATAAGGAGAATATTAATATGTGCAGCTACAAAGGCTATTTTGAATGCATAGGTGTGTAGCATAAAAACCCCATGTGTTCCATTGGACTTGGTGAAATTGGGCAAAATATCACTAAACGGCAATGTGGGTGAAGACAAGCACATAGGGGTCTTATCAAGAAAAATTATTATTTAGAAAAGAGTGAACTGAAGTTTGTATTCTTGTATATCCTGTTTCGCATTCAAGAAGTCGTTTGTTTAAAGAATCATTTGTTTCTATAGCTTTGCAAAACTATATGCAATTTACTCTAAAGCGGTGGTGTCCAGAGTATTGTTGTGGATAACAAAAAAAAATAATATGTTGACTCTTTGATGCCACAGCTGTCTTACACTGATGTACAAACCTTTCACACTTTATTCTCAAGGAAAGTATTTCATTGCTGCAAGTCTCAATAGTCTCTCGTGAACTGGAAGAGTTAAGAATACTGTTTGCAAATGTATCTGCAAGATTTATCACATTAAAATATCTTCAAATAAGATCTTAGCCGCTTGCTTGCCTGAAATAAGCTATGAACACAGCATTTGTCCTGGCATTAAACCCAATTATCTTAAGCTTTAGAAGCCCTGGTTTAAACACTGCTCTGTAGTCCAATACAGATGAAACAGTGTGTTCTGTGGTCTTTGCACATGGAATCTTCAATTAGTTGTGACTGACAGCTCTTATAAGCAAGATGAATGACAGTGATGCCTTCTATCTATGTACTGTCTTCTTCAGTAGGCTGCACGCAGATGTGGGGGCGTTCACAGCCCTGACACTGGAACTACATGCATTTGTTGGGCTAGCATAGCTGAGGGTTGAGAAAACCAATGTCCAGGAGATGCATGTCACCCCTGGCAACGAATTTTATGTACAGCTAAAAACTTTGATTCATTTGAAGACGATGGGGACGCCGCAAAAAGGCTTTCATGAACCATCAGATGTTTAAGTCAGAATAAAGGACTCTTTACTGAGAGCGATACCATGTCTTTGAATTAACTGCAGCTTTGTAACTTGCTCCTTTGTGTGCCTCAAAGATATACATATATATATATATATATATATATATATATATATATATATATATATATATGTTTGTGTGTGTGTGAGAAGATCAAGGGCATAACAGTATGTAAGCTACTGCTCAATGGAAAGAAGACGCCATGCATATGACTCATGTGTTCTTGAGGAGCTTATTTTAAACAGTGGACTATCAGAAAAGTCAGAAGCTATCAGGGTCTGCAAAAAAAACAAAATAATCAAAGAGACGTGATAATAAATATAATGTAGAGCCACATCCCAAAAATAAAGGTCAAACAACAATTAGCTCTGAACCTGGTCCTTGAAGTCAAAGGGCAGCTTTCCCCAGCCTTAGTGTGGTGTTAGATGGCTGCGTTAAACACTATTAGCTTTCCACCTTGAAAAGTGCTAGTGTTTATTGTACTCCATCGCTCCCATACGGACAAACTGAAGTGAAATGGGAATGCTCCTGTCATGGGAATGATTAGGCCGTGAAGATGCTGCTTTGCATTGTAAGATACTAGAGTAAATATCCTTTTATTAAAATGTTTACATGAAAAAAAATGGAATACTGTTATGGGTTTCTTTAAACCAGGGTGTCACGAACACGCTCCCAGCTGCCGTGACTTTGGGGTGTTTGCTGTATGAGGTCACACATGACTTCAGCCCGCAGTCTCTCTCTACCTATCAAACAGGTTATAGACCTGCAGAATTGCCCCCAAACACAGCGCTCCCACACCCCCAGACACTTCAGGTTTGCCACCACCTATTGGATACGGGCAATAGGACCCCTATATACTGTCCCACACTGGCACACAGGCTTCTAGCTATCCACAGACTAGCAAGACCCACACCAGCAGGCACAGGGTTAACTCTTCCCACCTCCAGACTGTTACAGAAATGTAGATGCAATCACACACAGCTTGTTATTCAAATGTATCAACCAATCACACACTGACATTTCAAGGGTTAACTTGGTCGAGCAATCTGCCTCTTCTAAACAGGCTAATGGATTAGTTAGAGTATTAAGGGCGCAACTTATTAAATTATAGATTTAATATACAAAAATACAGGGCATACAGGTAAAAAAATAATGAACAACAATTAATAGATTGACATAACAAGCAAAACAGTTTAAAATAACAAGGGGTTACATTCAGAATAGCAGTTACGCGAGTTGCATAATCTGCGCCATGGGGAATTGGCTAGGAAGATGGACAGCTTATCAATGTGGCTTGATTTCCCCAAAAAGTCTGGCCCCTTCAAAACACAGGTTTTTAAGCAAACTCAAATGGGATCGTCTTCACAGGGGCAGTGTTTAATGCTAATAGGGAGACAGGAATGTCCCCTGGGTGTCACTGTAGTTGACTCATAAATATTCCCAATGTTTTGACCTGTGGGAAATTCTTCACAGATATATCCTAGCGACATAACTCCCCCTTCAATAAACCGGTCATAATCTCCCATACATTAAAATACCAAACATGATGGAATTATGACAATGTGACATACCTTTTCCAAAGATATGTGATTTTAGCTGTTCACAGATACCACCCGTACCTGTCATTCACAACCCTGGTGTGATTTGTGCTCCTCAGTATGGAGTACCACCCAGATTTCCCAAAATATGAACTGTGACAACATTTTCCTTTGAAGGTCATATTTCTATATACCTGTATAGGCTTTCACATGCTGCCTACAAGGCTCTCCATCTGTGATCGGCTCCACAGAGTCTATTCAAGTGTCACATATAGGCTAGATCTCACCCTGGGAGCTCTTTGAAGCTGCTCCCAGGTGACACTTCTATCTTCTCACACTGGGATGTGCAAAGCCATTCAATAAATTTACATCAGACTCTCTGACTACATTTTAACTGAACTTATTAATGGATTCCTTTGATATAACATTTACATTGCAGTTATGATTTTATCCCTTATAAATAACTGCAAGCTCTCTGTGTTCACGACACCTTCCCTTTTTAAGAGATGGCATGGGGATTGACTGACAGGTCATTGCCCAAGCCATCTCCCACAGATCCCACCTGGTTCAAATGGAATAGCTGTTAGCTGGGTCTCAATAGGTTCTCGGGTGAGATGGGTTAAGAAGGGGTGAAATATCTAATTTAGCTGGGACTTCTGGTCCTGCAATAGCTGTGGGCTAACCTCTGCATTCTTACCTACACTCTCTGTACCGCTCACTGACTGTGTGTCTTTGTGGGTGCTGCTTGAGAGAACACCTCCGTCCCACAAAAACTCCTGTAAGTGGGAGCCCCTTAATCCTGGTACAGCAGAAGACCTACTTCCACTCTGCCCTGCTTCCCAGTTACAAAATTTCCTGTCTGTGGGACACACTATGTGATTCTTATCTTGGGCGCTACTGAACAGGACACTCCCCTCCCCCTTGGACTCAACTATCTGGGGGTGTAGAGTAACAGGGAGTTTGGGCCCCTCATCTACCTCCTCTAAGCCATTAGATGGCTGACTAGGTAAGTGTGGGCTAGCCACTGACCCCCCTGTCTCTATAGAAAACTCAGATGAATGGTCAAAACTCAGATGGAGATCTGAGTGGTGAACATTCAAACTACAGTTCCCAGCAGCAATGTAAGGATTGCTGTCACTTTCTCCTTCTCGTTGTTCAGGACTATGTGTCTCCCCCACATGCTCAACACTCCTGTGTGCAGCTGGTTAAGGCCCAGAACACACATGTTCACTCTCACCTCCCTCCCCTTTACCTTGTACCCTATATTCTCAAGCATCTTACCTGGGAAGAAATATTGTCCTTCTCTAACCCAACAGAATTAATCACATTGTCATCTCAACAACTTTTATTGTATAATGTATCCCATATTTGGCGTCATAATGTCCTAGAGGGAGCTCCATCATCCCGTCCCTGTCAGATTGTACTAATATTGACTTATCACACCAGGTGGCGGGGCCAGGATGACGCGTTTAGCCCCGCCCCACCCACTTCACTTCACCAATGAAGAGGGCAGGCAGCGGGAGGTTGCCCTGCTCTCCCCAGAGTCCAGGAGAATTTACAAAAATTCAGGAGTCTCTCAGACATTCAGGAAGACTAGGGAACTATGATGTATCCTCTTAATAACTGCAAATCTTTACCAAATACACTTTACTGTGTGTCAATTTATCCCAAAGATCTGCTAAAGTGGTCTAATGTATTCCTAATGTGTACATAAATGTATACCAAGCAACTCTGATATCTGCTAGCCCTAAGGGCTCATTCATACCTTTAAGCTGTTTTGTGTTTTTCACACATTAATAAATGTATGAAAATCACATTAGAATTAATAAAAGAACAACCCATGAAAAGTGAATGTAAAACATGTCACAAACGCATCACTAAACTGTGCTATATTGTGTGTTCGTTTTTATGAATTTTTACCCATTTTCCTAATGCACGATTGAGCTCTAAAAAAAATAGTTTTGTATACATTTTGTTCTATCCCAATACACAAACTACTTCTTATTTTGAGTTTAAACTAACAGGCTATGGTACCCCATTAATATGCCCTAGGAACCACAGGACGAGAAACCCATCTTTGAACAACTGGTGAAATCCCAGAAATAAAATATACATTAATAGCTCTGGGAATGCTTTGCAAAACACATCCGCAAAAATAGCAAATAGGAAGAGGAAATGTAAATGTATGGCTTGGCAAATGAGGATGTAAGTATGGCCATACCAAGATAGGAGTCTAATACAATGGCCACTTTAATTCTGTTTAACGGACAACTCCGCTGAGTTTTTTTGTGTGGTTTTTCATAAATTAATCCCAATCTCAGAAGGTTACTTTCCTGGGGTCCACCATTCACAACATACGTCAAGGTGATCTGATCTTTTTCCATACAGGCAGCATGTTGAATGCCAGTCCCAAGGTAAGTAATCTCTTGGGATCAGATTTAAGTTAGGATATTCAATCAGTTTTCAGTGCTAGAGATAAGAGGATTCTTTTTCATGGTATGTTTACTATGACGAGTAGAACGATGGTGGATTATAACAGAGCTGCTTTATTCTTACACCTGTTCTACACCACAGCTGCAGAGTAACTGATGATTACCTCCTTACAGCAAGTGCAGAGCGCCGAAAATTTGTTTCCAAGAGTACATATGAAAATTTAGGTTGTAGGAACACACAAACCAAAATATCAAAAATGAGCACAATTACCAAAATAAGAAGTAAAATTAAGATTAGACATTTTCATTCTAGTAAAATAAATTAGAAAACTCCAGTATATGGTCACATTAACAACTAGGCTTTGAAACTAATCATCCTTTAAGATATAACTAAATTGGAATGAATTAAATAACTTCCTGAACAGAAAAATTATGTCTATCATCTGTTCCCAATACTTTCCAAATAAAAACTGTGGTTGGTGGTCCCTCGAGCTGCGTAATTCAGGAAGATTCTTAATCAGCTAAGAGTGATTTTGAACTGTGTCTTACGTTCCATGCCAGAGGTGTTTGTGCTTGCCTCTCAATACCACAAGAGAACACTCCGCCATACCCACCGCAGGCGACACACTGCTCTTTTCATAGACTCGGTTGGATGCCTCTGCTGGCATAGTACCAGATATGTTTAACTCATGCAGCTCAAACTACACATGAAAGCAATGCTTACAAACAAAACATGAGTAACATAAGAATCTTTTATAGATCACTATACTACCTCCTCCTAAACACCATGGGGGAGATTCAATTCTGAGCATGAATTAAATTGCTTTCCCGGCATTCGGCGTGTAGTATGGACAAGCGAGGCACTACACTCAGAGTTGAATCTCCCCATATAAATCATGTTAAGCATTGGAAATCTTAATGCTTCACTTACCTGGGTCCTGCATACAACAAAAAAACCCTCTGCTTTAAAATTACATGAGGTATTGATAGGAGTGCTGGTTCAATACTAGTTGAATATCAGGGAGGGGGAAAGGGTTAACTCAGAAGTTTAATCTGTAAGGCACAAAAAAAGTTTTTTAATTTTCGGGGTAAAGGTTGATAAAATACATGTTACCATGGAGCCATGACCCAGGTGGTTAAAGATTGTTCCCATTCAAAGATAATTCCTTTGTGACCTTGGACAAACATATTCACCAACGGTTAGTATGGTTAGTGTGACTTCAACACATACTACTTGAAGTGCACACAAAAAGTCTCATTGTTTTCAATGGCAGGGATCTCGATATATATATATATTTTTTTCTTCGTAGCTAATAATGTGAGTTAATTAACAGACTTTTATGGAAACGCTGTACTCGTGGACAATAAAAATATCTACAAGAAAGTACAACACAGTGTTGCTATCCCATATTCTTGCAGGTATGTACTGGAACCCATTCCAGGTCAGACAAGTGTCAAGTTTATTGGAAAAAAAATGAAATTGCAGAAACAGGTTATTAAACAGGTTACTGCCAGCTAGTTTTGCCATCCTGGGAACAGTGCCACGTATGTTACTGCCAGTGATCAGGCGAAAAAGAATGGCAGAATTCACAGACATCGTCATGTGGACAATGAAATGAGGGAGATATGCAGCAGGTTGGGGCTATGGCTTGTCAGTATTTTGGGCATACACAGCCCGCAAAATTTATGAAAATGCCAATTTGAAACACAATGTATTCCCCACTTTGATGACTAGAATACAATGCAGAGCCCAAACATTTGTACACAAAGCAAGACCACATCATCAAAAGCACACCTGTATACAATGCAGTGTTCCATCATCTGATGATTAACAATATACAAAACAGAGCCACATCATATGATGGCCACCAATATACAGTCTAGTGCTCAACCATTGGATGACCATTTACATACAGTACAGTGCATCATCACCTGAGGCCCACTGTTAGAGTAGTCATCTGATGCAATTGTCTTAACACCCCACTTTCACACTCTTCACCCCATACTGCACATTTCATTACAAGTAAGCAAGGTTTGGTTGCACGGTGTGCTTTAATTTTAGTGACCTCCACCTAGAATTAAGTGAACTGGTTGCGCAAATTCTTTCAGGAAAAACACCCAGCAAAGCCCAGTGGCTTTCCTTCTCCCAATCTCATGAATGCAACATGTTGTCAGGCTGGTGAAATTAGAAATATTCAGTAAACACTGTGTCACGTTCCCGAGAACTGGAGGAGGCTGCTGAATATAATAAGTCATCTAATTCAAATGTGGTAGTTGCTGTAGGGTTGGGTCTGAAAATTATGGTTGAAGTTTTCTGATTTTAGTTGGTCCCATCTCACAAAACTCTTCACTATTATCAACTGATATACTGAAAAGCACAAATTGTTTTTGCAGACTACTGTAAAGTTTGCAAGTACCCAGTGTGTAAAGAATACCGGCACAGTGTCCTGAGTTTCCCACTACAGTGCCGGGAAGTACATACTACTGGGAAATGTTCAAAGTTTGAGTGGTTGTGTTCAGATATTTTAGACTGTACTGCAGGGGTGAAGGTTAAAACACCAGCATTGTAGTCAGATGTGTCATTACTATCAATGAGCATGTTAGGTAATATCACTACATTGATGGACATTACCCTCTGCTATATTAGTTTTCCCTTGCATTACCAATGGTATTCAGTCAAGTGGAAAACAAAAGCACACCACCTTTCAAATCTGTGTTTTACATATCAGGTCATACTAAATCTATAATTGGCAGATAATATATAACAGATTTTACTTTGCCATTTTTACTCAACATGAACAATTATGTGTGAAACCATACACTCATATTCTATAGCAATAAGGAAGATAATTTGAGCTAGGTGCTTCCAATCAACTGCACTTTCTATTTGATCATACATACTCTCCCCTCTTTACAAAGCAAAACATTTGGCAATTTGGTCTTTAACATCCAAGTTTATATGAACATCATGCCAAGTAGAAAAGACACATGATCAGTTAGGCAAGAGTTGCTGCTAATCAGTGTGGAGAGGGTTATATGGAATTTCCAATACAATTTGAAGTTGATCAGAAGACTGAACAAGTAAGGCTTTTTATGGAATCGTAACCATGAGAATGGCTCATTGCTATATGAAAAAAACAAAATTGAACTAAGGTAGAGTGTGATGATTTGGGGTTGTTTTGCAGACACAGGCATCTCACAAGCATTAAGTCCACCATGGACTCCTCTTTATACACCAAAGTAATCTGGAGGAAAATGTGAGGGCATTTGTCTAATAACTGAAACAGCACAATAGTCCCAAACACACCAGCAAATCTACAACTGAATGACTTGAAAATAATAAAATCAAGGTTTTGAGTCCAGATCTCAATACCACTGAGATGCTGTGGCAGAAAGTTAACAGAGCTGTGCACAAACAAATGCCCAAAATGTCAATCAACTGGATTAGTGTTTCATGGAGGAGATTCCTGAAATATAATGAGACCGATAAACTGATTCAGGAAATTATTACTTCAAATTATTGCAGCTAAAAGTGGATCTTCTAGCTACTGAACCTTAGGATGTTTTTACTTTTTACACAAGGTTTGTTCATGGTGGCTTAAAGATAAATAAGATCTGTTTATGTGTTTTTTGTCACATGAGACAAAAGTTGTACAATTTTAGGACTTGGTGAAAACTAAATGATTGCTAATTATGTACTCACATGTAAAAACACAGTTCTGAAGAAGGGTGTACTTTTTCAAATGATGGTATTAAATCATACCTGCCTATTCTCCCGGAATGTCCAGGAGACTCTTGAATTCTAGGTAGGTCTTCCAGACTCCCGGGAGAGTGGGCCATCCTCCTGCGTCCTGCCAATCTCCTAGTGAAGTGGGCAGGATGGGAGCCTCCATGACGTGATAGGAGGTCAATCGCGTCATTCTGGCCCTGTCCTTGCAGAAAAATTATGCTTTAGTGTCATTGCGCGGCATGTGCAAGACCAAAATGACATGATCGACCGTGCCCTGCCACCCTATGTCTCCACATTTCACTTCCCTTGTTATCTCCCGGAGGGGAGTAATAAGAAGTTGGAGAATATGAAATAGATTTATGGCTGAAAATGACCTATGGCATGGTTGTGTTAATATTTTTGTTTTATATGATTTATTGCGCCATTTCCTGGACACTGGCACCAGGTGATGGGACAGATGGCACTTCAAACAAAGATTTTATAGCACCTTGTATATATTTACTAGAAGATGAAAAAGCCATTTTATTTTAATTGTAGTAATGGTAAGTTATACTATTGGTATGATCTCAATTATCAGAAACAAAAAAGGTATTATTATTATTGAAAAATTCTTTGATAGATAACACAGACTCTTGTAGCCAAGACTTGGAAAACCATGCTCGTCCAATTTATCTTGCACTTTATATAACGTGATGTCCCCCTCCCCTGTCTAAGCATTGTTTTTACTTCAACAAGTCCTTTTGTAGAGGGGAAATGGCTGCGTATGACAAAGCCCCTGATAATGCACCTCTCTGCCCCTTAATCTTATTACCACAATCTTGCTCCACAAAATTCAATATTGTTTTTACACTGCACTGCACCAAATTAACGCAGACAATGGGTCCAAAGCCGCATTTCAATCAGCTGGGCTGGGGTACACATGATTGAATAAGTAAGGAAAGGTATGGAAATGCTAATTAAGGGACCAGCATAAAGACGAAGTAGTGAAGGTTGATACTATGTACTATAATGTGGCACAGTTTCTGATCTCTCCTCTCACATTGTTAGTCCTGCATTAAGGCCATTGTTTGCTGAATCAGGGGAGTTAAGGCCTATTCTAACTAACCTGAATTCAGTGGATGGCCCCCATTCCAGTCTGCATCTACACATACTCTAATCATTAGTCTGCAGAATGGATTGGTGAAGAGCCATACCATACCTAGGGAAGTGAATATTTAAGAGCCAATATTATGGGAGTGACTTTAGTGGTATTACAAACTCTCCTTATGCCATAAGCTCTACACAACACACTTAC
The DNA here is from genome assembly GCF_038048845.1 of Mixophyes fleayi. Classification (NCBI taxonomy): domain Eukaryota; kingdom Metazoa; phylum Chordata; class Amphibia; order Anura; family Limnodynastidae; genus Mixophyes; species Mixophyes fleayi. Next base: position 35,225,878 of record NC_134413.1, on the reverse strand, counting down.
ATGGCCAATAACAGTCTCTGAGATTCTACAGCCTTACTATATTGCACCATGGAACGGTTTTAAGGTCTAATGAGAGAATTTTCCCGTACATATTTTACGCACAAGAGACAGTTTACGGCAACCACTTCTTGACAACAAGAAGCATCTACCTAACCATCAGAACCATAAACACAATATTTATTTTACTACAAGGTTTTCACTCTTGAAAATAAAGACTTAATACAGATAGGTGGAAGAGTATACAGCTGCGTTTTAACAGACAATACTCTGGTCTCATTAATGAACATTTAGCAAAACCAACGGCTACAACCAGCACTTGTTTCCATACATCCATACCATACCCAGCATCTCTACCCTAATGTGGTGAAGCATATGGAAGGAATAAGAAACTCAACCTGCTCACATTTAGACAGCTAAACGATTCAACCAAAGCAATTTCAGTATGTTAATTCAGATGAAGGCAAGCGACGCTTCATTATTATTAGTGCTCATGATGCAGAAAAAATGTGTCCTTCTGATTCAGATAAATAAAGATCAATAATTGTCTTGCTTCAGCTTGCTTGTTAAAACCTCATTAATTCTGTGTCCAGTAATCTGCCTGCCCTCCACAAATTCATTTAACTTCTTATTAGAAACATATTTATTGAATCTGCCATTATATATAGTAATATAATCACTGGCATCAAAATATAAACATGCATAAGAGCAGATTTGTCACTAAATATACTCCCTTCTGCTCACAAGGAAGGTAATTTTAAATATTGTAAAGCTCTGCAAGCTAATGGCTGAAACCTAATAGATATAGAAAAATGTTAGCTATTTGTAGAATAATATACCAAAATTACACTAGCCAGTCAGTGCTAGAATTGTGGTAATGTTGCATTGCTGCAAACTGAATTACGTAAATTGATTTTTAGATATGGCTATCTCTGGGCATTGATTATCACATGAACAAAATAATATTTCAAACTTAATCATTTAAAAAAGGAACAATCCCTTAATAGTCTAATGAGGTTATATTAACAGTTAGAAATCTTATGGGAAATCATAGATGGGATCATATCATGGTAAATTTTCAACATTCCAGCTGCTATGAACCACATACTGTACACCTATCAGCCCAACACTAAAACCACTAACATTTCAAGTGAATAACACTGATTATCTCATTACAATTGCACAGGAGATTCGGCAACAGGGTCATGTGTGCCCAAGGCTCATTGATGCAAATGGGGTGCGAAGGCTAGCCCCTCTGCAACAATCCCACAGAAGAGCTAATGTAGCAGAAATTTCTGAAAAAGTTGATGTTGGCTATGATAGAAAGGGGCAGCTTGCGGTGTATGGGGTTGTGTAGCTGCAGACTGGTCATGCTGACCTCTGTCCATTGCTGAAAGTGCCTGCAATGGGCATGTGAATGCCAAAACTGGACCATGGAGCAATGGAAGAAGGTGGCCTGGTCTGATAAATCATGTTTTCTTTTACATCATGTGGAAGGCCAGGTACATGTGCAGCGTTTACCTAGGGAAGTGATGGCATCAGGATGCATTATGGAAAGAAGGCAAGCTGGTGTACGCAGTGTGATGCTCTGGGCAATGTTCTGCTGGGAAACATTGGATTCTGGCATTTATGTGGATGTTACTGAATACGTACCACATACCCAAACATTGCTGCAGACCAAGTACACCCCTGCATGGCAACGGTATTCGTTGATGGGCAGTGGCCTCTTTCAGCACGATAATGCACCTATCCACCTTGCAAAAATTGTTCAGGAATGGTTTGAGGAACATAACAAAGAGTTTAAGGTGTAGACTTGGCCTCCAAATTCCCCGGATCAGAAACCGATCATGCATCTCTGGGATGTGCTGAAAGAAAAAGTCTGAACCACAGAGGCCCCACCTCGCAACTTACAGAACTTAAAGGATATACTGCCAATGTCTGGGTGCCTGATACCACAGGACACCTTCAGAGGTCTTGTGGAGCTCATGCCTCGATGGGTCAAAGCTGCTTTGGTGGCACGAGCGGGACCTACACAATGCTAGGCAGGTGGTGTTAATGTTGTGTCTGATCGGTGTTTATCACATTGGGGAATGTCATACTGAATGATAAATTATCTATGGAAATGCAAACATTGGTACCATCTCTCATCCTGCAGTGGGTTAGGTGGGACATTGTTGTGGCTATTTACAGAGTTTACAGAAGTGGAACAGTCTGTTTCCCCATGACCCCTCCCCCTTACCCACCAAAAAATAAAGGAAGCAATCTTGATAAACTGAGATTCTTGAGTTACGTGCAAAGAAGTCCTGCTTACATGCATTATTATGGCTGCAAATGAGTCTGACGTATTGAAAAAGAACATTCAATAATTTTCTGGAATACTAGAAATCACACCTGTAAAACAAACCATTCTTTAACTTGACTTTAAATTACTGTGGCACTAGCAAAACTTTCTTTTAATTCTCTGGTTAGAGAAATACAGTATATGCTAAAATAAAGCTAAAGAGAAAGAATGAAAACATCAAAAAGACATCTCAGATAAGGAATTTAGAATTACTGTAAATAAGTCAGGCAGAACAAATCAGGAAATTAGACATTTTACAACTGAAGTGATTACTTACTTTTCATATGTAAATACAGGTGGATTGATTGAAACACAAATAACCACAATCAATGCACAATCTAATTTGGCATTGGAACACTGTTGTAATAAGCCTCTTCACTTTGTCACCTGGGCACAGGTGTGACGGCTGCATTGTGCTGGATTACTAACTCTCCATGAGACGAAACCGCTCATGGAGAGAAACTACTGTGACATTTAAAGATTGAAAGCCGGAAAGTAGAGAGCCTGTGGGTGAACAGAATGATCATGGACCCAATCCAAAGAGGCCTGGAGCAAATTGTGACTTTTAGAACGCAGTTTAACTGCTGGAAGCCGGATGCATTAAGTGACCGTGAAAAAAAAAAAATGAACGGTGGGACTTCTGGGTAATACCTGCCACTATTCCACATTAATATTTTACACAACATGTCATTTAAGCAATCAGTGATATAGGGATCTCTTGCTACTAAAGTAATGATTTATTTTTTTATATTAAGAGTTGGGACAGTCCATTGCGAGATCTGCATATGTAAAATGAAGTATATTTCGAAACACCTACATATTGACCAACTCTTATCTTTTCTGTATAAATCTGTGCATTAGTGGATCAGCATCAAAGATAGAGTTCTTGGAAATGTATCTACACAGGTGGATATTTTATTCAGCTGCTGACTGTGTATATAGAATAATGGGTCAGATAAACAGTAAAATGTGATATTCGTACCCACAGTAAAACAAAGGAAAGGTATTCATGTGGTAAAGGTCAATAAACTGATACCATCATCCAGCAAACAGAAAGTCAATGATGAGGAGATCAATATAAATAAAATGAATTATTGATGGCCCTTTCAAAGAACAATCAACCAGGCTATAGTTTAGGGAAACCTAATTTGAACCTTTCCAAATGTGAGTAAAAGGTTTCTGAATGTATCAATCCAAAAGGAACCTTGCTCAGCCTTATCACAAAAAAGCAAACACATCCATATGAAGGTTCCATGCCAGTCCCCATGAGATTAGGTTAACAATCTTTGCATCAGCCAATAGGAAGATTAACCAGGCCGCAGTGTATCTCTGCTTCCAGTGCTTTGATCATCATCAAGAAGCACGAGAGGATGACATAACAAACATCCGGCACAAAAGCAATAATCTATGCGAAATGTTTGCTCAACAACTGATGAATAAGAAAAAGCAACAGTAAGTGTTGTACCCTTGTTGTATTTTCCAAATCTTGATGCTTTAATGAGGTTGTAAAACCATCAGCTCCTTGAAAAGTCTACATGAGAAAGTAATACAGGTGAGATAGTAAAGGATAAATAATTGCTTAAATTATCTGTCTAATGTAAATGTTTCATATGTTGGTAAATCTCTGAGGATAAGAAGTCTACAAAGTAAAAGAAAATTAATTAATGAGTAACCAATTGACAACATCAAGTAAAACGATTGTGGGTTGATGTGGTTTTTTGAGCTAAGCAAGTATTCTTGGCTGACCAGTTATAATGTTCTAAATAGCCTTGTGATATTACAATGCAAAAAAAGAAAAAAAATAGCTGAACAGTATTTAAAAACATGAATTTACAGGAGTGATTATCTCTTGGAGCTGGAAGGTCTGCAAAGCTCATGTTAGGTGGCTGTTCTGCACAATGATTATAGATAAAGTTGCTAAAACTGCCAGAACAAGCAGGTGTTGCTGTTTTTAAGCCAACTCCACTAAAATAGAAGCTGGAAAACCAACACAGATAGAATAAATAACACTCAGGACATTATATCCAAAAGGGAGACTGTCAGACATGCAGCAAAGATTAAATAACTGACCAACACTAGTGTAGCTATAATACAAAGCATTGTACTCAAAACATTACATGACATATTCCCTCAAAATAAGAAACAAGGTCAATGCATATACACAAGATTAGGCTGACCACTAAACAGCCTCAGAGCTCCATAACTACATACTTTTAACAGAAGGAAAACATAGATAATGTGACCTTATTTACCCCTGAGACTGTTATCTAGCAATAAAAGTCACAATAGTTACATTTGTGACCAGGCCTGGACCCCTTCAACCACTATATTCACCATTTCAGAACTGACACTACACAGGACCAGGAGATGAGCTGCCTGTATACTGCAATGTTTTTCACATACTAGAGCTTTTTAAATGTAATTGTAGTATAGTTCAAAAACAGATCCCACCATTCTGAATCTGGGTTGAGACATTTATCTATAGCTTTACTCTGACAACTCAGAATCGTTTCTCGTTGTTTGGGATTCTTTTTAAGTGTTAGGATTTTGAAACTGGTGTCTTTTAATCATCTTGGCTCCTTTTTTCACCATTATGGTTGTGTGTGCCCCCAATTTAATAACAGCACTATTTATATAAAAAGAAACGTTGTCTCATGATTTTTTTTTTATACAACTATCGGAATATGGTACACAGACCAACTCTTTAGTTGGTCTTTTTCAAACCAAATACCATGCATTGGGTAAAGGCAGGATTACAATTGGAAAGCCTCAGGGAATACTACCAGTTTATTTAATTTAGTGACTGAAGGAATTATGGAGGGGAGAGTAGGCCTATATATATGATCAAAAAGTTAAAATAGGCTTTATATATCATGGTGGTAAACCAAATGAGTATTGCTTTTGGAGAAAAAAATAAAGTGGGATGGTAAAGAACAGTTGCAATTAGAAGCTAAATGAAAACTTCAAAAACAAAGGTCCGTGGGCAAAGTAACAATTGCTTAATGCGTGATCAATGTGATTTCAGCAATAAGTGAATCATAAAACAGATGGAGGTTTATGGAAAAACACACAACAAAGCCCTAAAGTCACAAAGGAACATACTGTGATGTTTAATATAGAGAGATTCATTGTTTAGAAAGTGTCATCACCTTACTGTTTAGACCACCACTTTAGAGTACTACTTGCACAGTCCATTCCTTTTTTGAAGGCATACTAGTCAAGAAAGCATGCGCCTGTCTCTCTCTCATATATATATATATATATATATATATATATATATATATATATATATATATCCCTCTCTTCCTCAAGAGAGGCGTAAACATACAGTCACTTCTTTAGCACAAGCTGGCTCCTCAACACACAGTTAAGACTTTTGTACAGATAGCAAGTAATGCCAAAGAGTTTGGAGCAATTTTCCACGGTTTTAGACTCGAGTGCTGAGATCTGAAGAATATTTTATAATATCATTTTGTGGGACTGTGCTATAGTTACAAGGGTGAAGTGTAGAGAAAGATAGTAGGTAGAGACTGAGGGGTATATTTACTAAACTGCGGGTTTGAAAACGTGGAGATGTTGCCTATAGCAACCAATCAGATTCTAGCATTCATTTATTAAGTGCATTCTACAAAATGACAGCTAGAATCTGATTGGTTGCTATAGACAATATCTCCCCATTTTCAAACCCGCAGTTTAGTAAATATACCCCTCAGTCTCTACCTACTATCTTTCTCTACACTTCACCCTTGTAACTATAGCACAAATCCCACAAAAGGGTATTATAAAATATTCTTCAGATCTCAGCACTCTGGTATCTGTGTCCAAGATGGCACCTCTCTGCTCAGGTATTTGGTAAGCTCTCCCACTCTCCACTGCAAAGTCTTCTCCACTCTCTCAGGGTGTGTTTTTCTCTCTTTAATCCCTCTGTCTCTCAGACCTCCTGTTTCTCTCCCTCTGATAGGCTGCAGAGGACTCCCTCAGGATGTCTGTTTCTCTGAGGTTCTCTCAGAATTTCCAGCCTGACGTTATTTGTAATCGTTCCCAGCGGCGCACGGAGGATTGTCGGGGGGTTTCCCCCCGCCGACCCAAAAAACAAAACAAAAAAAAAAAACAACCCGAGAGAGAGCTGCTGCGCATGCGCAGCAGCTCCGTTTCACCAGCGCTGTCCTATATAGCAGTCGCGGCGCTGTCTAAGAAGCGCCTGCGGCGGTGCTGTATACAATACAGCACCGCCGTGGACGCTTCTTTGACAGTGCCGCGGCTGCTGTATAGGACAGTGGCCACTTAGTTAGCGCAGGGGGGTTTCTAGAGACTCAGGAACCCCCCCTGCGTGCGCCACTGGTTCCTTCACCCCCCCCTCTACAAACTGGGAGATGTAGTTCTCTGCCAGCATGGGTGGTATCTAAACCGCAATATGCGTCAACGCAACATTTAAATGCCACAGCCTACCTGAGATTTCTTCCCCATGGAATGGAATTAAAGAAAATATTCACTGTTTTAAAATTTTAAAAGGATAGGCTGTATCATCAGTGCAATATCAAGTGTCCCAGAGAGTGGTTTCCTAAGAAACATGTTAACACAGCAGGGTCGGAGGTTAATTCTTAAAACCAGTCTCTGTTTCCAAAATTAATAGTGAGTGGAGTGGTAACAAACAATAATAAGGTACACATCATTAATATAAATACAGCCATCGGCAAAATAGAAACAACTTGATTCACAGTGAAAGCTGACTTTCATCAAAACTTATTAAAATCGGAGGGCATTGTGTGAGCACTGAACTGAATGGCCGCTTGAAGTAAGAATTCAGTCTTCATCCAGCTTTGACTCTAATATATACTTAACTAAACGCCAGCTATGGTTAATGGATAAAATACATTAAATTCCCATTCGTCCAGGAAACAAAATTAATGGAGAATATTGCAAGATTAAAACCTTAACCAGATTCTGATCCTGAGGACACTGATTTATAACCAATGCAATTCTTAAAGTCCCTTCCAGTTAAGGGGGCTTTAAATACTTGTGATCGGATGTGAGAGTGCTTATGAGAAGGGAATTATTTGAAATGAAAGCAGAACACAGGTCTCACAAGAAATAATAAAGCTGGAGAAAAAGATACACAGTAACACTGACAAGGTACATAATCTATCATGTCATATGTCAGCAAGACAAACTAATACAATGCCTGCATTTTCATATTGATGATATTATGGACAATAATGAAATTTGACAACTAAGGGACTTATTTCAACTATGTCTGTAAGCACAATAAAAGCACTTTGATCACCATATTTAAAAACCTGCTCCTGCAGTTAAACAAATGGATCTAGAACTTGAGCACATAAAGCTCTCAAGCCACTAGGTTCTGAAAAGCCTAGAGACACTGTCTGCTGTTTTCATGAGTATTCGAAGGCCAGAATGCAGAAACAACAATCATATGAGGGTCATGCTTTTCAAATTTATCAAGATCTGCCTTGACACTCAAACAGCATTGGGTTCTTACTTTGCCTTATATAATCAATCACATTTTATATAGATGAGGTTTCTGATTTAGCCTTCAAGTGAACGATGATGGAAATACAGACATCACAAATGATCTTTCCTGCAGAAATTGGAAATTCCAGCAATTGATCTCCCTGATTGGTCTCCTATAACACCTCCCATGGAAGATATCAGTGCCCACACTTTTCAGAAAAGGAGCCGGTTTAAAAGCAAACAATGACAAAAATAAGGCAACCTTTTTGCAATAACATACTTCTTGACCAGAGGCGAGTCCTGATCTTCTATTGGTTTTAGTCTAATCGGCATAACTGCCATGAGGTATTCCTCTTACTTCTTCATGCTATCACAGTTTGACCTGATACGTTTCAGGTACCTTGGATAGTCTGAGATACATCTCAAGAGTCTTTTACTTTCTTTATGTACAATCAAGTTTTTCTATGACTTTGACAGTAGAGCAAAGGAGGCATTTTCTGTCCACTCATACAGAAGTCCAACTCTCTTCACCTTCTGGGGCACACCCGATTTGTGTACAGAGATACCAGTATGTAGATTAAATATCTTCATATCAGTTTGGATGTTAGCCAATAAGGTTTCAATATAAGGTTACATATTTGCTGTAGAAACTCAATACTTCCTTATTTATATCTGGAAATGTTGCCCTCATATCAAAATGTAAGATGATATTTTGGGGTTTTCTAATAAAGTTATTTTTGTCTAGATTTTTTCATATTTAAAATTAGTTTCCTGTAAAATGTCAAAGTTCCTTCTATAGCAACTATAATGGTTCTAAATCCAGGGGATTTTTATTATCAATAAACATGTACCTTTCCACCTTACCTAGATAAAGGACCCAGAAAAGCTCTTTTTATTCATCAAAGGAAATATCTTACACACAATATATGTTTACTAATATATCCTTATCCAATATTGTTGTTTTAAGTGAGGACTTTAATCTCTCTGCTCCCACAACTTGATTCTTCTCAAATCATATCTTTCACAAAACCATTTGAAAAATATGCATTCCATTATACATGGCCTACAATTAGTAGACTGTTAACCCTTAATACAACATGAATGGATTTTATATTTCATTATCAACAGCATAAAACATATTCCTGCATAGACTAAATTACTCTCACATCATTATATCCATTTCCTACAAAATATTACATTTGAACCTAGTACTTTGACTGACTGTGCTGCTCCTTTGATGGATCAAACCTATCTGTTTCAGGGCCTAAACGTGGACGCTTAAAAGAATCCTAAATTGAAGGTGTCTTACATTAAATTAGATTTCTATTGATATTAATGAGTTTGATATTAATGAGTTTTACTTAATAGTGGAAGGAATTACCACATACATGTTATACAGACGTAGCATTAGTTAAGATGGTACTATTTGTAAAAAAAAATAAAAAATGAATGTCAACATAAGGCTAGTGTAGCTTAATATGTTTTACCTCAATAGAGTTATGCGCAAAATATAAATCTCCTGTGTTACACTCCTAAGCAAACATGGGACATATGAGGGTAATAAATGAAAACAGAAACCACTCTATGTATATCATTCAGATGATATATGTTGTATATACTCAATACATAGAACACTTCATATTACCTCCCAAAAAAATAGCAGATCTTAATTCAATAAGATACCAAAAAGAGGTTGCTGTTAAGTTAAGTACCCTATATATAGAAAGAGGTACATATCTTCTATTTAGTCTGATAACCAGGACATGTCTGGGGCCAGATGGCTTTACAGCCCTCTATCAAAAAAACGTAAATTATAAAGTGGCCCCCTTTTTTTCATTGTATGTTTTGGGTAATCTCTTTGGAGAGTCTTTTAATTTCCAATCTTGATATGCTCATAAAGCAGTCATCAGCAAAAGTTATTTGCAAAACATCTAGGTAATAGATTCCAGACTTTAGTACTTCACATAATACATTGTGATCAAGTGTGAACAAGAGAGGGTCGTGATAATACCACAAAACATCTACACCCTATCTACTCTGTTACTTATACTAAATATATTATATAGTGTTTTCTATTGATGCTCTACACCTTTGGCATAGATTCTTACTTTCGTCATAACATTCATCAACACTTCGCCCTTCAGCACAAGTAAAGATAAATTCTATACTTTCTTCTATCATCTCATTCACACATTGTACAAGGCAAGTGGATATACCCAGAGTTATCATGAAGTGGTCAAATCAAGGTCATAAAAATTACTGTATTACCACGTAGTATCTATTTCTTCCAGACTCTCCCATGTATTTTTTCCAGGATCAATTTCATTTATACTTTTTAATAATCTTTAAAATATGGGAGAATATACGAAAGGCACAAAAGGGAAGTGAGGAAAGGTTACAAATATGGCATAGCACACACAACTATATTTAACAGATTGTTAGCACGATAGGCATAAAAACCTGCCCAGGACGGGGAAAAACTAGGGCTTTGGGTTGTTTTTTTTGTTTATTTTGTTTTTTTTACAGAAGAGTGAAAGATGAGGAGGGCTGTGAGTATTTCTGTGACTTACCCCAGGACTTATTTTATATCTTTACAGTTACATGTTTTGCCTCATCACTAGCTATTCATTTAGAGCCACTAATTCCGCAGCGCTGTACAGAGAACTCACTCACATCAGTCCCTGCCTCATTGGGGCTTACAGTCTAAATTCCCTAAAACACACACACACACACACACACATACCAGGACCACATTGAGATATCTCACACTAAACAGGTCATTTTGGTGTTACTAAATGCAAACCGTCTGTTCCCCTCTAATATCCTTAATCAATGACAAAAAAAATATCCCCAGGTATGGCTTTGAATGAACCTGGAAGATAGCCACAAGATGCTCAGTTACGCATGTTACATGTAACGATAAAATAAGGAATTTTGTCTTTTCAGGAATCTCAGGAGAAAATGAACTTACCTCCAAGAGCTATGTGGCACTGTTCACAATTAAAACATTTTATAATGTCCTGATCTTAAAGGGTATCTTTTCTTCAGAGATTTTACCCCTTTTGAAAATATAATATCGGCACATCTGTTACCTCCCCATGTCCTACCTCTCCCATATAAATGAATACATGTAGCAGACTCCATTTATGAAATAGAGGCTTGGCATAGAGACCTTGGGGCTGATTTATAGTTTGGTGCAAATTTTACGAGGGTGCAGAATTTGCAGTCGAGCAAACCATGTTGTACTGCAAGGGGTGAAAATACAAACTGTTTTGCATGCAGAGAGAAATACTGCATGTTCTTGCATGCTGCACACACATACTGGCCAGCACTATGATTAAACTGCACTGTAGAGGTGGGCTAGGCTGTGCCCCTTTCACAACCCTAAATCAGGCTGTGCATTTTATCTCCACCACCTCCCCTACACAGCACTAAATGGTTTTCGATCCAAACTTCTGAATCGGCCACCTTGTGTTCCAAATTGAAAACTAATATTTCAGTGTATTCAGTCCAGTTTGTTTGACACTAAAATATTAGAAATGAACTATATAACATATTTACATTGGGACCAGTACTATGTTAAACATCATAACATTTTCAACAACACTTCTGCCTAATATGGTGGAGGTGTAAGACACGTATTAGCACAGTGATACACGGCTGGTGGTCTTGTCCTGTCCTTCACTCTTTATGCTCTGAAGTGTCCAGATGTATTAAACAGATCACCAGTCTCCCTATAAACAAATATCCAGTCTTATTCCTATTAAACCGCATTAGACTACCTAAGAGAATATATAAGCATTCCAGTGTATTTCACCATTTAAATGCAGTTAAACTGTTAAGCATACATTATAAAAGTCTATTATTGTGCCCACTATACATGATTGGTTTTCACAGATCGGAAAAAATATGGATTATAGAGGGACACATCCATAGATGGAGGGATAAATATGATACTTATACTTTCACATGGTTTGCTGGTTAGCTTTTCAAAGAACCTATACGTCTAAATCGATAATACAGGGGAAAGCAAATACTATATGATATGCTCTGATTTTATATTAGTTGAATATAATGGACTCCCTTCCCATGGGATACCTGGGACTGGAGTTTCAAATTTGTCCTTTATGAACTATCTACACTCATCTATATCAGTAGGTCTTGTGTGTTTCTTATTCTTTTTCATTATTTAAAACAGGATGTCTCACTTCCTCTTTTCTCCTCCTTTCCTTTGCTGCTCTGTCTCTCTTACATATATTCATAGTTCTGTCTATTGTTTACATATTTCTAAGTTTGAACTAAAAAAAAATAAAAAATAAATAAATCATAATGCATTATATATTTATATTTATTTGTTGGATGGCACTAAGGTACAGATATATCTTGTAGTGCACCTACTAATAGCATGACAATTGTTGTTAATATATATTTTTTGTTTTTGAGCACTGAAAAATAAAATATATAAAACAAACGTTATTTACATTTAATAAAGTATTATCATTTTATTTATTCACCATCCATTAGCATGACAAAATGGACACATTTTGATATATATGTAAGTTATACACAGTTACCACAGGAGGAAATGCTCAGTGATCATGTCTCTGTGTTGGACATCACTACCAAACAGCAGCTATGGTTTACTTGTTCTGTCTTTTGGGTCTTTGGAACTCTATATAATGGTTTCTGGATAAAACACTGGATACATAAATAATGTACACAACAAAACAAACATCCTCTTGCGTCAATAATTCTGCCTCACTGACAGTTTTGTATTTAATGAATTATTCACTACATAATTTACAATGACTTTCAGAGGAAAAGATGTGGTGGTGGTGGTGTGGTTAGGCTTTAAATAAATAATGATTTATGGGGTCCTGCAACTGATATTTGATGGCATTATGAGGAAAGCCCTAGTTATTAAAATGACTGCAATAGGTTTGTCTGTTGGATTGTCTAGTCTGCCCTCCTCCTTCATATTTAGCACTATTAAGTAGAATAGTTTGGAAAAGCGAAAGCCAAGAGGTGTAACAAGGTAACTAGGAACCATTTAATTTGGCAGCTGTCCAAGCAATCACTGTACACCAGTGAGAGGCAACATGAAGAATTGGCCGTACAGCGGAAGGAGGCAGTGCCCAGTGTACCCCCTTCTCCTTCGATTATGCCGCGTGACCTCCCTGCACTGTGCACAGGTGGTCACGTTACGTGGAAGGCGGCTACCCCCGCTCTAATATGATCGCAAGTGGGAGCTCGACGGGCCGCATGGCACATATGCAGCCTGCTACCCACCGCTGCTGTATGCAAATATTATTATTGTTTATTTGTAAGGCACCACAGCGCTCCGCAGTGCCGTATGGTGCACAAAACAGTACATACATAAAACAGGGACATACAAGGCTGACAAAATAAATGCAGACATGAAAATAAAGGGCAAGGAAGCACTGCTCATGAGAGAGCTTACATTCTAATTGGAAGAGGGCACAGTTGAAACACGAGGAACGAGTGTGACTCATAATTATAATGGTTTCTGGATAATGAATCCCAAAGCTATACTCTCAAAGCACACGGCTGCAGACTCCATCAGCCCATCAGCATCAGAAATAGGTATACTAAAGCAGTTAGAACTTGCAGCCTTTGATATTAGTCTGGGTTATCAGACATCAAATGTAATTTAGACAGGTAGAAACAAAACTAAATCAATAAAGGTTTATATACAAACACAATTGTCACAATTTAGGTCATTTGTTGTTTATTAAAATACTGGATATGCAATATGACAACTAAAATACAAAAGTAAAAGCAATATGCAAGCAACAGATGTTTTCATTTGGGATTACTAGACATTTAAACAACATTTTACAGATGACATATTCCAGACAAGAAATTTATGTGAAAATAAGAACAGAGCTATAGTCTTCAAACCAGTCAATAAATATTAGTTGAAGGAATGTCCAAAGGAGTAATTTTGATATTAAAAAGTAAAAAAATTGAATTAAAATATTAGTTGATTAATAATCTTAAACTCATATAAACTTAAACTTTGACGCATATTAATTATATAGATATTACCCTCTCGGCCCAAGGAAATAAAATTAGGGTTAATAACTATCGTTAAACCAGTTGACACATTTATCATCTCCACTATAAACGTCACCATTATGCACTATGGAAAAATAACATCCCTAAAGCACAACTAGTAAGGCTGCAGAGAAATTGCTCTTCTCAGTACATTTCTATAACAAGCTACTAATATGCTAGATATACAGAAAAATAACAACGCCAAATTAGATAACGCTTCTGCATTTATAGCTTGGTAAAACAAATAATTAGATAGGATATTTCCAATCCGTAAACATGATTTCATTTTACAAACACTAATTCCAGATCAGCTAATAATTAATTTTAAGAAATTAAATATTGATATTGGAATGCACCTGCCAGCAATAGTATAATCATCACTTCAAGTCTCTGCCTATTATCCTTTTGGAAAACCCTCATTTTTAATTACCTTATTTTCTTCTTTTAAAATACTGCTCAATTATGTCTTCATTATAAAAGTAAGGGGACATTGGGGCTATCTTTATTTCATGTGTCACATTTGTACATGTGTGCATGTAAATGTGATTTCCTGTATAATATGTGCCTATTGGAATGAATGCTTCAGATTACCATCACCCCAGAGGACAAGGAAAAATCATTTTACACATTTTGATGAGGTAACCCATGCATGGGCGCAAATGCAGCTCTACAGTTTATCCCAGTCATAAATTACCTTTACAGTCTACCTGGCTAATCATCCGTATTTCAAGCATTTGAGGATAGACTAAAAGGACAGTGCAATAAAATAGATATTAGGCATGTTTAGCTATGTAAGTACATATGTAGATATCTGTAGGACTTATTGTTTTGTTATATGACTTGTTATTAAATGATTAACTATGATTCTTTTGCCTAAGGCCAGGAACCCGCTGGCGCTGCGTTAGCACCTTTTAAAGCAGATAATGATGTAAGTGAAAACACATGTAATTAAGTCTGACATGCGTTTGATACAAACATTTTCACTAGAAATTGGAGCTCACTGTGGACTTAGACAATGTGTTCTCCCGTGGTAAACGCATGTGGAGAGAATAAAACGATCTGAAAACCAGAACACAAACAGAATGCTACCACCAAACAAGTATTGTTAACGGGAGACACTATGAAAACAATAGAAACAATCGTTTCTAGTGTCATACCCACTTACATAAGTTTTACTAACACTAAAAACCAGTGGGTACAATGCTTACAGTGGTCACCACAGCACTGAGTGGCAAGGGCTGGTTTATTTCAAGCTATGACGTGAGACAGGGGTGGATCTAGTTTTTGTTTTGTTTTTGTTTTTTTAGAGGGGGGCAATATAGTCCTGCATCTTTTTTTTAATTCTATCAATAGTGGGTCCCATGTCGGCAGACAGGCAGGCAGAGTATGCTGCCCGGCCATTCTGTCTGTGTTTAAATCACAATGAGAGGGGCTGGACAGAATTCTCTGTCTACCGACACAGGCCTGCACATACTGCTACGATGCAAAAGAATGGTCGCACCCAGCTTCAATAACAGCAGATTAAAGTACTGTATCTCCATCAAAGAGATTAGAGGAATAAATTTATCAAGCTGCAGGTCTGAAAAAGTGAAAATGTTGCCTATAGCAACCAACCAGATTCTAGCTAGCATTTATTTAGTATAGTCTACAAAATGACAGCTAGAATCTGATTGATTACTATAGGAAACATCACCACTTTTTCAAACCCACAGCTTGATAAATTTATCCCCAGAAACTATGATCTGCATCTTCAAGAGGAATGAGTGCTAATAAATGTATTACTTTCTCCTTAAATATATGCTGGCTGTCAAATAAGGTTTGTCTTTTTCACAATGACAAACAGAAATTGAGTTTTGTAAAAATCTAGCTATTGCTTTGTCCAAACCCCCCCCTCCAGTAACATGACCATGGTTTTCGTACTAGATCGGCTGCTGGATCTTTCCTCAATCGTCTTTTCATAGAAAGCTGCTGGCATGAATGAGGAGACAGACACAAAGGAAAAAATGAGGTATTTCATAGCTAAAGACTAAGGTTGTTTTTTCATACTCAGGACAAGTTAATTCAAGGTAACTCGAGGAATACAGTGGATACATAAATAATGTACACAGCAAAACAACCATCCTCTTTCCTTCTAACTCCTCTATTGTCTAGAATTCTGCCTCCATTACAGTTTTGTGTTTAATGAATCATTCACTACATAATTTACAAGGACTTTCAGAGGAAAGATGTGGTGGTGGTGGTGTGTTTAGGCTTTAAATACCTAATGATTTATGGGGGTCCTGTGATAATATATTTTATATGAAATGTAGTGTACCTTTAAGAATGCTTCACATTTTAATATGCTCAGGGATACATTCTAGAATTTGTAAGAAGTTTGCAGAGAATAGAAGCAGAAGAAAGAATCTGCAGAAGTAGCTAATTACAAATAACCTACTACCTCAAGGCTTCTTGAAAATGGCACTATAAGGCTAAAGTGCAAGTACAACTGCAGGCTTGTCAGGAGACTGATCTTGTGATTCATCAGCTGTTTTTGTACATGAACAAGTTCCTCAAACATACTATAAATGTATATACCTTGTATGCAATAAAGCAGAGCAGATTCTATATAGAATAGATATTGTGTATAGTCTGTTTTCTGATCGATCATAATGCATGCAGGAAGATTTCCTTTGATTGTGTATAAGCTCGGCATCAATCCACGGATAGCATACGTTGGATCTGACACCTGTATCTGACTCTTTGATGACATTATGAGGAAAGCCCTTACATTGGATTTTAAATTATCGCAATAGATTTGTCTGTTAGATTATCTAGTCTGCCCTGCTTTCTACTTCATATTTTGTTCTTTGGTAAACATTCATAAGCAGAAAAGTTTGGTAAAGTGACAGCCAAGAATTTAGAAAGGTAACCAGGAACCATTTAATTCAGTTGCTGACCAAGCAATAACTGTACACAGTTATTATCATCATTCATTGGTAAGGCGCCACAGTGCTCAGCAGAGCCGACAAAGGAGAAAAAAAAAACCCCACATAAAACAAGGACATACAAGAACAGGGACATACAAGGTGGACAAAATAAATTTAGACAGAGTAGAGATTGAGATTGTTGTGAGGGTGCTTTAGTATGCGTAGTATAGGTGGGAGTAGTAGTAGGGTAAGCTCTAATAAAGAGATGGGAGAGAGCCTTTAAAGACTTAGATAATGTGGAAGTCTGATTGGGCATGGTAGGGAATGCCAAAAGTGGTGCAACACATGTGGCGTGGCAAGAAAGGAAGAGGAGTCTTGCAGTGGAATTTAAGATAGATTGAAGCAGGGCTAGATGGGTTAGGGGAATGCTACATCGGAGAATGTTTCAGTAGTCAAGGTGCAAGATGAAGAGTAGCATCTTGGGTAAGAAAACGGCATATTCTGGCAAAAAGGTGTAGGTAACAGGCGAGGAATAAAGCACAGGGCGAAATCAACTTCGACACCAAGGCAGCAGGCTTAGGAAAATGTGGTGTTAGTGACAGTGATGGAGATATGAGGGCAGGTGGTGACTGTCGGAGGAGGGAAGATGATTTGCTCTGTTGTGGACATGTTGAGCTTTAGGTAGTATTGGGTCAGCCATGTGGAGATAGCAGAAAGACATTTGGTAACACGACAGTGAAAAGAAGGGGAGAGGTCAGGAGAGGAGAGGTAGATTTGTGTGTTGTCAGCATAGAGCTACTACTGGAGGTATACAGTGAGAAAATCAGAGGGCCAAGAACAGAGCCCAACAGAGAGTGGGGAGGACATTCCAAAGGTACAGACAATAAAGAAGCTGTTTGAGAGGTAGGAAGTGAACCAGGAAAGAACTATATTACAAAAGATGTAATGTTTGTTTTATCGCTACCAATAAACATTGTCCAATGCGAGTCTTGTGGTTCGAACTCAGAAAGAGATTTAATAGCCGAATATAGCATGACAGCAAAGCAAGACAATGCATAGACAATAAATCAAATAAAATATAATAATAAACAGTAAATTATAAACCGAATACATTTCGCATGTGCTTCACCTGGGCCCAAGTTAAGATACAGTCATGTTGCCTGTTGTCAGGAAGAGAGAAAGAAGACACTGGCCCAGGAGCTAATATGCAGCTTGAATTAGCATAAACAGTGATGATGTTACGAATATACACAGATAACACTAAGAGAGGTATTCATTGTTCCAGGGTTTAAGATGTTCCAGTAGACTGCTGGTCATAGGTCAGTTCATTTGATCCTTTCAAATAGGAGGAGGCAACTCACTCCAACTGCTGCCTTTGTGTCTTCCTGCCGAATAACTGGGTTAAACTGACCCATAAACAAAGTACTTACAAGCATTATTTCATATTGCTCATAACTTGCGACCACTAGATGCGATCGCTACTCTATCGAAACCGGGTTAATGCTGGTGAAATAAGCTTTAATATGAGACCAAACTCTTTACTTTTTAGAGGACCTGAACCATAAATACGTTAACTTTAATATTATCTATGTATAATTAATCTCTAATGCATTATACTAATAAATGTGGATTGGAACCTTAATAAATGTGTATTATTTACAAGTGTAAGTGCGAATGTGTGGTGTTAATCAGTGCGATTGCGTCACTACACGTGGCGTACTTATCGCAATCGCACGGCAAAACAATATTAATCAGTTTAGTTTACGTCACCCAATTATTTCACTTCCACAAAGGCCAATGAAATTGCGTTCACCAGAAATAGCGCAATTCCTCATTGCACAATGTAAATCAATGATTGGCGACATTAAAAATGTTATTCTAATTGCAAATATATATCCAACTGTAAAGCACTGCAGAGTATGCTGGAGCAATATAAATAGATGCTAATAAATACAATGATGTTCCATTGGAGCTCTGTTACAAAATAGAGAAATGAATTCCCTTTTATATCTCTTTTAGGGCTAAAAGAGTGTGGATGTAGAACAAAAATCTGAAATGGCAAAGCACATTATACCAGTTATGCTTGCTGTGTTAACAGTGCATTAACCCAGCAATCTGTACAGAGCATTTGTGTTCGTTAGGAGAGACTATCTACATTGATGCAAATTGATACATGATAGAGAAACTCCACCTTTCTAAGCATATATTTAAAGATGTCTGTTTTCATAAGTTGGGCAAATTTAGTTGAGAGAACATTTTAGTTAATTCAAGCACATTATTTATCTCAGTGATATAGATGATTTAATGTAATAAGATTGTCAAATAGTTTTACTTTGAATTTTAAAATAAGACCATAAAAGGAGCCTTGTTTATAGTTTTAAAGATTTGTATTTGAAGATTAAATTTATGCTGTATTACTATACTGTAATATCTCATTAATCGATTAAATCTGAGTTAATTAAGACAGTTACTTGATAACCAATAGAATTACAGTCACACCTAGCTGTCTTTTTGTGTTGAGGGGTGTAGTGTTCTATGCCAGCCTAGACAAGCCAGGAGAATAACAATTCATGATCCTATCTCAGCAATAGTAGGGGTTCCTTAGGAAGGAAGCCCACTGTACAGCTACTAAGGAAAATAAATGCATCTTTTTGGAAAAAATGTACTAGAGTGGACATCTCCTTTAATAATTCCTGCCTTACACACCAGCCCAAAGACAATATTTCCCATCCTGCCTATTTTACTTTGCATGCTCTTCTCGATAGACCTGTCCCTTTCACTACACACTACTCAAAGAAGGCAATTTATACGCTGGGGAGGGGAAGGGGGGGTAGTTTGGGGTGATGAGCAGTGTGGGGTGATTATGGAACTGCCCACTATATATATTAGGATCAATATAGATACATACAATAGACTGTGTATTAATATACAGTTATAGATAGATTCAAGTTTTCAACAGCCTGCACTTAGTTCAATGTTAAAAACCTGAAAGGCATTTTTCATGTATGTTTCTGCTAAAGCACTTTATAAATAAAAATAATCAGCCATTGTTTGTATTTTTGTCTTTAATGGTCAATAAAATAACATATCTTTACCTCTCAACTGTCCCAATCCTATCATGATAGTCCTGATTTTAGGGGACTATCCTGATCGGCCAGGAACTTGTGCAGGCATGAGGGACCGCTGGGACGTATTTCCACTCTTCACTTTACATACATGCTGCGTAAGTCAGTTTGTGGTGTACTCTTTATATAAGGAAAGATGGGAGGGAGATGTAGGTGATTGTAGGGACACGCTAGCTGTGCCCTCTATGGTGCTGGCCAAGCTGACTACATCCACACATCACTGGCCACATCTCCGGTGGGACGACACTTCTCACAATGGGCCCTTTATCATTTTCAGACCCAGGTCCATGTGGCCCTTAATCTGGCCCTGAGTACCCTGTATAAGACAATGGACTTTTGTGTTGAATAATGATACACCTTAAATTGCATTGAATGGCTTGTGCAGATGTGTAGTTTGAGGGGTTCAGGTAATTCAAAGACTGTTGGTGAAATACATCTGAAAATAAAGTTATTGAAGCCTTAAAATACTGCTACAATATACTGTGTTTAGCATACTCGAGTGCATGCTGTCCACAATTATTCCTAGTCTCTCTCTGAGATATGGAATGTCGGCTCAGTAGGTAGCATGTGTCCATTTCTGCATATCCTACATCATTTTGTCTCTGAATGTAAGCATGCATTCCATAGCCCCTAAACATTGTGCACCCCATCCTGTTAGCACTGTAGAAACTATTATATACATTGTGTATACAGGTCATCAGTGAATGGAGTGTGCATAAAGCTTTAACACACAGTATAGGAGCGAACACAAAGAAAAGAATGTGTTTCCTAGTTTCAAGGTCAGTATTCTGCTATCACTGCATGCCAACACAGTCAGGAAACCCTTAATATAGCTGTATTATTTACAACTCAAAGAGTGATGGTTCTTCAATTATTAACACTGCCTCCCACCTGATTCTTTGAGCAATTCTAGATCCTCTTATTGCTGCACGCTCTAGTCTCTTCTTCCAAGGTTATTTGCTTAGACCACCCAGTGGGTGTGAAGAAGACAGCATTGTTATAAGGAGCACTAGCTATCTACAAGATGTGCTCTATAGTCATATAAAAAGCCATATTAAAAGGGATCAGGCACATGGCTGACACATGGTGCCAGCTGCTGTCTGAGAGCAAAAATGGTATTTATCAGTGTAAAAAATGAGCGTGGCATAAACTGAAAAGCTTGAGAAAGAAAGGATGAGCAAACAGTAGTTTCAAAATATAGGAATCTATTGCCCACATTGCTTAAATGTTTTATGGATACATGATGGGTTTTCAATAATCTGGAGCACTATGCCTCAAATCTACTAAATTATATTTTACAATTAACCATGTCTTTCTCCAAACTACGGCAGTCAACTTTTTTATACACTACATTACCAGGAGAAATTTTAACAATGGAGTATAATAAATAAACTATATTATCAATCATTATATTAAAGCAACTAAAGAATTTCATCATTACATTGCTGGGCACGGTCTTCACAAGACGTGCTGATATATGTGGCTGCAAATAACGGTCACAGTTTCCAGACCACCCAGCAGGTCACATGTTCCAGGTCACCCAGCAGGTATATAGGGTGAGTTCACTAACTGTCACAGTTTCCAGAGGACAATGGTAATACATTGTTGTAAATGGCAGACAGACGTTTTGTGAAATATCTCCGAAACGATGCAACCAATTACAATGCCAATATATTTCTGCAAATCTACAGACTATAGAAGTAAGTCACTCATAAAAGTAGCACTTATGTTATGAATATATAGATATTCCAGGCACTATTTCACTGACACAACATGAAATGTCAGGTGAGGCTGAAACCCTACACACTAGTAAATACTAAACACTCAGGACAATGGCCTCGTGTATATGAGAAAATGTATTCCTAGCAGATTCCCTGTAGATATTTTTATTTATTTTTTTTGTTTTATTGAGGCATATGATATAAACAGTCAACCACCGTCCAACTATAATAAAGACAAACAGGTAATACATTTACAAATCAAATAAACAAGTGAAAGGAAATAAAACACAACATAATAGAACATTTCAGGTGCAGTCAGTCAGAATCATATACAGCACGAGATGGATAGTAAACCGGTTCATTAAAAAATAGAAAGGAGACATCATAGAAAAACACATGGGAACAATGTCATTCCAGGGACAAAATCAAAGAACATAAAGAAGACCCTGGAAGGGAACTACACAGCCGGTGTAGCCAGCTCATTAGAAATAATAACAGGAGGGTGCTCTAAGAGCATTCTAGTCTTATACCAAGTAGTAAGTTTAAAACAGGAAGAAATTTGAAACTTTAATAAGTGAAGTAGGGAATCAATGAAGCTTTCCCACACTTCAAAAAAAAGTTTTGACCCAGTGTTCCTTATGCAAGGAAGATCCGAGCCAGTCCATTCTAAATGCAAAAAAGTTTAGTATGAAAAATCAACCCCAGAGTTCTTCTCCTGTAATACAGTTTTATAACTCCCCAGATTTTTCCCCGGGACTTCTCTCTAATTCATTTCATCCATGGCACTTGCAGGGAGTCAGATATATCAACCATCTAACTTCTTCCCTGATCTTCAATCTCGCTTTCACATCCCCCCAAAACAGTTCTATCAATTTCTACAGCTGCGCCATTTCCACAATGCAGTCAAAGACCACCATTCATTTCGCCCACCCTTTGAATCTCTCTACTCCAATCCTAAACAAAACGTCATCTCTACATTATATTATGAATTTGCTCCTCCTACTTTAGGCCTTCGGGACATCCATGAACTAGGCTGGGAACGTGACCTTGGCAAGGCACTATTAGAAGAATGGTCCGAGATAAATGAGAATGCTGCCTCCAATTCTATCTTCGTCAGAATTAAGGAGAACGTCTATAAGGTGCTGTATCGCTGGTACTATGTGCCTTTGCGACTTCATAGAATGCTCCGACTCCTCTGATCGGTGTTGGCGGGGGTGCTCCCACGAAGGCCCCTTCTTTCATATATGGGGACGTGTCCAAATCTGACTTGTTTCTGGAGCGAGATCAAACATTTGATTCAGTCAATTCTTCAGGTGGATATTTCTTCCTCTGGGAGAGGGGACTCCCAGCAACCCAACATCAGAATAAGCTAATTAGACACATAGCAGCTTCATGCCAAATAACAGCGGACTTGCGGCAGCAAACCTCCCCCTCCCTCCAGACTATGATTAATAGAGTCTGACAGACGCAGCGAATGGAATATATGACCAGCATCATTCGCAACTCATCGAGAGCTTCCACCAAGTTCTGGGACCCATGGCTTTCTTTTCTTCAAGCTAGCTCACCATTTACATAACTAAGTACTGCTATATTTCCCCCTCCCTTATCTTTTGTCTCTTTTTTTCTTTTGATTTCTTATTTTTTGGTAGCTTCTTGCATTTCCTAACTTGGATCTAGACACTCCTCTCCTCTCTATCTCCTCTATTTCTCTCTCTCTCTTCTTTGTACTCTTATCTCTGCTCCTCTCTACTCTATAAGGAAAACCTAGGTCACTCTTTCTTCTTATTTATAATCCCTCTGCTGATGCCTTGAGTTCTACCCCTACGCTGGTCGTAGAGACTTGTTTGCATATTTTTGTAACTAATTTATGTGAAGTCATACTTTCCTTTGTAAACGGTTTCTCATTTGACCTTGCAAAAATAAAACTTTTTTTTTTTTTAAAAAAAGAAAAATTAAAATCAACCCCAGAGAAATGCAGTAAAGCTGGGCATTATGGTCAGGATATGCAGGATGGGATCAAAGGCTAAATTGAAAAGCAACGGCAACAAAGTCCGCACCCCTCACACAGAATGTCTACCATGTGTAAACGCCAACTGGTGAGTTGTGAGTAAATCAGGGAGAATACTTTGTAACCCATTCGCAATCACTTTAGCAAGGATTTTAAAGTCCTGGTTCAATAAAATGATGGGTCGATAGGAGGATACAGATTCAGGATCCTTCTTGGGTTTAAGAATAAATATCGTATAGGCTTCATGTAATTTACAATGCAGTGGACAGAAATGGCACAATATTAGGTTGCAGGATTTTCGGGGAAACTAACTCTTGGAATCAACTGGTCAGAAGCCAACAAATGATCAATTTGGGAAAATGTATGGTGGACCCGGGAGTGAAAGGTACATGTTTTATCAGATGGATTATAAATCCGCCAGGAACCCGAGACCATGGCGCTTTTTTAAAAAATTAGTGCTTTTCCTGTCTGAACCAGGGTGAGAGGAGGGGACGATAGACTTGTCTAACTGGAGGTTGTCGACCACATTAAAGCCCCCACCAACAATAAAGTTGGGAGTCTCCCTTTGGAGTAATAATGGAGAAAATTTAGTGAAAAATCTACAGTTAGACATGCTGGGAGCATACACATACATAAGTGTAAACGTTTCCCCATCAATAAGTAAATGCACACACCTGCTATCTGTGTCAAAGAGCAAGTCCACGATGGTGTAGCACAATCTTCTATTCAGAAGGATTGCGACACTACGCTTTTTCATCAAATATGGGGCAGCTGAGATCTGGTAGTTTTCCCACCAGGGGTTTTCTTCATATATCTATCCATGACTATGATGCAGTAGTGTAAGTTAACAGGTCACCCAATGAAAACAGGTAAATCAAACAAACATAAGTATGACACACAAAAATGTCAAAAAGAAATATAAAATAGGATTTTGTTTGATCTCTGGACAATTCTGGGTTGGATTGCTGGTTTGCGGTATAAGCCGGTTCTAGTGGTATTCCTATTTCGCTACTACATCTTATGTACTCCCCTACATCATTTTTGTCGATTGGTTTAGGAGCTATTCTGAGGATCTATCCTCTGCCTCCCCCTCCTTGTCCTTTCCTTTCCCCTAAAATATGTTTGAAGTTTTTAACTGCTTCTACGACTACACTGTATGGAGATCCTGTGTTTAGATCTTTTGTTTTCAACCTCTCTAATGATGAATATGATGACTCTATGCTGTGATTGTTTAACTTTTCTTTAAAAAAATACAGACAAGTTGTAAATACGCAAGCAGATTGAAATATATACAGTGACACAACCGCAAGAAATACTGTCAAATTTTGGATTACACTTGTATATCCCTCCACTAGATGGAACATCCAAGAAACCAGCATGTAGAGATAGGCAGATGGTATAATAGAGCCGTAGCTCCCAAGTCGCCAAGCACGGGGACAGTCAAAGGAACTCTATGGGAAGTGCCAAGAGCAATCCTATATGGAATACGCAGTACTCAGGAAAGTACATAGGAAGCTGTGCTCCCAGAGAATCAATCTCAGGTAAACATGGACTGCCAGGCAACCTTAACCCTGGGGTTTTCAGAATATGAAAATGAGGTGTAGCAACAGGTGCCACAGTCTCTACAAATCCTTTGCCCCCAGTGACATTAGGAATTTAGCAGCCCTGACTAGCAATGTGGTGCTAGCCAACCAATAAGTAGTGTGCCCAGGTGTTATGATAGACATAACCCTGCGGGTTTTGGGAGATTAAGTATATCCACCTGAGAAAGGCAGGCACGGGTATAGGCCTAGGTAGTATTGTAACCCGATGGTAGGCATTACAGCAGAAATGTCTAAGGTCTTACGCCTTCTCCTCTGCTACACCAGAGAAAACGGTCACGACACACAAC
Organism: Mixophyes fleayi; assembly: GCF_038048845.1. NCBI lineage: Eukaryota > Metazoa > Chordata > Amphibia > Anura > Limnodynastidae > Mixophyes > Mixophyes fleayi. Next base: position 35,200,339 of record NC_134413.1, on the reverse strand, counting down.
AGGGCAAAATTCCCACAGCGATTGTTGTGTCAGACAGAGAGAAAACCACCTATTGCCCAAAAGAGGTACATGAAAAGGCAATACTTATCTGGGGAAGTTTATCCACAGAGAGTGGAGTTGTCCTCTGCTCAATCCGTTCAGCAACTGGAAGTGGGGGAGAAATGCTGTGTTGCATTGTCATTGGGTCCAGGTAAACAACCCATTTACAAGAGACAACGGTGCAGAGTCCGAGGCCTGTTCCCAGACCCTAAGGGATCACACAGGAGCATATAACTGTTGCTAGACCGCGTTTTTCAAAGTGGCATGTTGGCCAGGTGCTCACAAGCAAAGAGCTGAATTAGGAGTGATTAGAAGTGGCAGTGCGCCGCTATTAAGGGAAAGCCTTTGCTTACCCCTATCCCAAAAGCAGAGGGCAAACTGCAGGGCGGGGAAAATACCGCCAAGGGCACGATAACCACTGATTGAGAAGAAGCCCAGAGAGCTTGATAAAAGCACGTTCTCTCAGAAGTCCGCAAATTAGAAATTTACTAAAAGTTACTTAGGAATTCTGTAATTATATAAAACATAAGGCTGTAGACAGAGTGCTTATAAATAGGTGACAGAAATCCAAGATGAATTCTAATATACTTAATTTCTAGTAGGGGTGCATTAGTAATTATAATACACACATTTTCCTAATGAACACTGAAGTGATGATAAGCAATGACATCAAAACTCACTGTTTATATACATATTATTTACAGGGGCTTATAAAAACATAAGCATCACTTGTGTAACTTTAATTACATCAATGGTCAATGTTGTCAGCTGTTATTTTCAGGGCTACCTTGAGGAATTTCGGGTCCCATACTGCAACTTTTTTGTGTCTTTTCCACTGAAGAGGGCGGGTCTACACCAGGTTAATGGCTCCCACTACACAGGCAGCCCAGGGCCCCAAGGCCGGTGCGGGCCCCGGTACTTTGTACCTGCTCTGCGCCCCTGGGAGATTAGATTAACCCAGCTGTCTGAATGTATGTTCTAGCGTTGCTGCAAGAAGGAAGAGAGAGATCACAGCTAGAAGCTTCTCTGTTGTGTGTTATAAGAGTGGGACAAATTAGAGCAGAATAGGAAACTGGAGAAAAGAAGACCTGGGCATTGTACAAATATAAGGAATAAGTAAACAGGTATTAGTGCTGAAATACTGATACATTCAGAGAAAACACAGGCCATCTATTATAAAATAGAACTGATCATTTGCAGTATATTAGATATCAGGGATTGGCATAGCATGCTTTTATTTGCCATTTAAAATTTAATTAATTTGGAGATTGTGCCTCTTGGCAGAATAATGTGGATGTCTAAAAGGTCATATATCTGTACTTCAGGGCTGGATTAGCAGTAAGAAATCATAGAAAAATACTTACAGCACCAGACTCTGTCAGTGATACATGATGGCAAGGAATCAGTAGGATTGCATTATTCAACACAATCCCCAGTGGTTTCCATGTACTATACTCCACATCTGTTGTCTGTCTAATTACTATTCAGATGTGAATTTGTAAAATGCAGTCAGTACCTATATTCACTACTGTCAAGGGAGTTCGTTTCTGGCAATAGTGAATTAACTGCCAATATTTTCAGTGTAAAACCACATTAAGGTAAAAAGAAGCTGATGAGGAAACAACTAGTAGGAATACTGAGTGAGTCATAGTGTCATATAACAATATAAATATACAGCAAATGTCCTCTAAAATGCAAGTTGATGAAATATGAAAAGGCATCTTGCAGTCACAAATAAAATAAATAGAATATGAACGTAGATGTTCCCTGTCAAAACTCAATAGGCCCGATTCATCAAGGCATGTATTATACGCACGTATATAGGCTTTGTGTATTCATCAAGGCACGAATCTCAAAATACATGCGCTGTTGAATTCAGGTGCAAGTCTGCTGTGCTCTACTACACAAGACACTGCAGGATACGTCCAATCTCTATGGTGATAATAAATTCACAAAAGAATGCACAGGAAAATAAAAAAAATATTGAATTAATAGCACATAGTAATAATAAAGGGATTAATGATAAAACAGATTCCATGAAATACATTTATTAGAATATTGTTAATATCTACTGAACATAAAAATGCATTTTTACAGTTGCTGGCAAATGCATGTTAAAGCAAGTATACAAGACTGTCATCATTACTAATTGGGACATCATTAGCTAGAGCAAGAGATACAGCAAAAAAACACATAACTTTGATGCGTAGGGCTTGATTTGGACATGGCTGCGTGCGCTTTAGTTTGGCACGCCGTTATTGTACATAGACTATGGCAAAATGCCCCTTCCCTGCCCAGTTCACTCCCCAAAATCACAAGCCAGGCACGGACCAGGATGTTTGTGCCGGCTCTCGTCATGCACAGATTGATTTTGTATACGATATGCTCAAAACCGGCAGATACGTGCCTTGATGAGTTATTGGCTATTTCACATAATAGCTGATTACTAGTTAAAAGACACAAAAGGGAAGTCCATATTGGACAGCCCTAGTTATTTTAGAGCTTCAGTAGTGTTGTATGCAGTCAATTAAACTGGCTGCTCTGCATCTGTCAATGTGGTTGGATGAGAAACAGGTAGCGGTCGAGGACAGGGAACCCTACCAAACAGTCACTTTGTGATGGCTTAACAGTTGGGGTAGGGACTGGCAAATTCAATAATCGTGACAAAACATTTGCTCTAAACAATAGTGAAGGGAAAAATCGATGAATGGAATAAAAATCCTAAAATCTGGTGGAAAGGGTTGATCTGCTGCGTCGCCAGACCACATAGTAAAATTTAGGGGGGGGGGGGGGGGTAGGGATTCTGATCCATCCCCAAGGCCCCTGCTATTCTCTTCCAAGCATGTGTGAGTGAAGACCTGTTTGGTCTTTCACCATAATGGGGCTTCACTGCCCATGCACCGGCCCCCACCTCATGCTTAGAAGAGCAGAGCGGGAGGACAATGGTGGGAGATCGTGCTGCAGAAATATACCTTGTCATTTTGAATGGAGGGATAATCACGGGCCACAAAATGGAGGTTTTGAGAAAATCTGAGTAGATTAATCTTAGCCAGGTTTACTTGATCCAATGATGTTTTCACCCATCACTCTGATATAGCATTTCAAGAGATTGTTTTAGGAAGGCATTGTCCATGGGTGGAAAGCACAGAGTAACATTCTGGAGTCATTCAGTTATAGCGAACATCCAGCAGGACTCCCAAAAGTTGTAAGACCTGGCTCCTGGAATTTCTAGCTTACATTCTGTCTCTGAATTAAACTTGAACAAAGTGTATACAAAACATTCCTGTTTCTTAAAGTGTAAGAAAATAAAATAAAATCTGAAGTATATTTATAGGGAAAATATACGGCAAGTATAGGTAATCCCACCAACATTTTTAAGGTGTGGGTGCAGCAATATCTAATGGCATAACTAATAACTAACTAGCCAAATCTGCTGCCGACAGTAATCTGCACAGCCATACCTGGTGTCAAATATACTTATCCTCCACTTACTTCCTGGTCAAGTGGTGATTTCATCTGCTGCCGAGTCCCACTATTAGCAGCTATCAGTCGTATTGCACTTTGGCAGACACAGTTCAGTATAGGACAGGAAGGCAAACAGATATCACAGCCAATAGCCATTAGGCCCGAAAGAGAAAAAAGCCTTCCCATAAGTAAACATTACTAAGAATATAAACCTTGCTTATTAACGTCTAACAGCTTATGTAAAGATTTCTTACAGACCAAATCGAATGTTATGTTTAGAGAAACATAAAATGGAAACCTATACTTATAATGATTTTTTAAACCTGCATCATAGTACCTATAACCCATTAATAAATTGTACAATTCCTGTCGTGCTCTTTACTGGGAGTTCCTTGGATCCTTATTTGGGTTTAAAACTCAGCAATTTCTTTTCCTAAAGAGGGGTTTATCATGCCTACTAATAGGAGGAATATCATCAGGCTGGCAGACTCATTTTCACATTGCAATGCTAAGTCTTTTTGCACTACAAACAAAGACAAAATTTGATGCTATGTGCTCTCAAAAGGGTCCCTTTAAGGTTCACAAGAAGAAAGAAAGAAACTGCATTTTCCTGGCTGGCTAATAGGCCAACACACCAATGTCGTTAGCTGACATATAAACCCCAAACTCTAACCAAAATTTAATAATTTCAGCTGGATTTCATACTAACACTAGAAGAGAACTCACACCAATTTTAGACTAAGCTGAAATTTCAATGTCATTTTTTGATCCCGTATTGGAGAGGACACAACCTAGTGGATCTAACTGAAAAATTGAAAATTGATGATTTGCCATATAAGCTTGAAAACATTGACCCACAAAAAACAAAACACCAATAACACCAATGACAGTTTCTAAAATGTAATAAACGTGCATGGCCTCAGTTTGCCTAGGTTTCCCATCTTGAATATTTTAATAGTATACAGACAGATATGAGATATTTGATCCACAATGACTGGGACTATAGGTTATCTGGATAAGGTGTTTTTATTCATTACAAAATGTACTTAACACATTTAAAAATGACTTCTCCTTTTCCGCACACTGTTCCTCTTCACAATAACAGGTTTACTAGTGCTCCTCACAGTGACAGTAGGTAGTGCTTGGTAATTATGTCTGTTTATATGACATGATCATAGAGCAACATCTATTTGATTTTTTCAATTCTCAATATCAGGTCAACCCCAAGTAAAACATCTTAGGACAGAGGCCCCGGAATTGTCAGAAAGCTCAAGTTAGTTCTGGTCTTAGATTCTGACTACAAGTTTACTTTGTTTTTTTACCATAAAACTGGACAGCCAAATGGAGGCCACGATCCCCTCTCACTGAATGTCCCAGGTACTTTAGGTGAACATGACCTTGCTAATTCTGGCTTCTCAGTAAGATTTGCAAAATCTCTGTAAATTCTGTACAATTACTGGACTACCTTCTCCCCATGTTTGTGCCCTGGAAATTTAGCTTACTGGTCAATGCAGTTAATAAAAATATCGCTAGATGCTTCAGCAGATTAATCGAGGTCAAAATTAGTGTGTATGCATATTAATTAATTTATTACAACGTCTTCCTGAATATTTAAGGACTCAAAAAAATTACCGCAAAATTAAAGGCAATGGCAGATAATACATCAGATCACTTAAAGATAAATAAAAAAAAAAAATCACACCCATCATATATTTCAGAGGCACAAGGAATATCTCCCCAACTTAAGTGTGATCTTTTCTATTATTTTGTCAATTTCTTTTACATTTCTTGAAAATCTGCAAACTAGGGAAGCAATCCTATTACTGAATAGCATAGCTAGATTAAATAGCGACCAAATAGTACTCAACCGTATCAGTTGGTTTAAATCAGGGTTTGTAATCCTTATATAAACATGAACATCTGTGTGATGATGTTTGCCAACTGCCTCCTAAAGGGGTTTTCTTCCAGTAAGTATACTCTAATGAGTGCTTGTTTGTACCAAGTGCTCCCTAATGTGTGTACATTTATTCAAAGTGCCCTGTAATTTGTGTAAATTTACACCAAGCCACTCCTCCATATATTTCACTACTTATTAAGAAATGTAATGCTATTTGCAGATCTATATATATGACAAACTGAGATAAGCCCCTCCCCCTATTTAGGGTACAATTAGCACAGATTAAGAAAATAGGCTGTAAATTACCCAGATCTATCAATATATTTTCTAACAGGAATCATAGAATGTGCATCTCTGGAAGGTGATATGGTTGACAGTTACACAGACACAGGCTCACCATTCACAGCGAAGGTAGAGAAGGGAGAAGAGGGGTAGAATCTTTAAATACACAGAGCAGACAGAGTTCAGAGGGGCGTTCCAAGCCTCTCTGTTCAATACATAATGTGCAATGGGACAATGGTTGCCATGGTAGTCCATGACACTGTATAGAATTATAAAACATATATAGCATACTGAAGAAACCAACCAAAGAAAAATGGTAAATACCAACATTCTTCTTATAGCCTGCCACACACACAATAATATATATATATATATATATATATATATATATATATATATATATATATATATATATATATATATATATATATATATACACACACACACACAGTGGTCAAACTGGGGGTGTATATACAGTGGTATGCCACACAGTCCCTTTTCCAACTGCCTTCACTGTAAAACTATTAAATTCCAGTCACTTACCATTGCATTTTTCATACACTCACTTCGAAATTTCCACTGTGACCGATGGATGAGTTTATGTATAACAACACAACTGTAAAGTCTGGTCAAGAACTGTACAATTTCATAAGTGTGGTGGGTTAAGTAATGGACAGAGATTGCAGCAGTGCTACCAATTTCCCAGTCCTTTTACAATTGCAGTTGTAAATAGCATAAAACAAGATGTTAAATGTTTAAAAAAAGAAAAAAAAGTGTAAAAATATTTTTGCAAGAAACAGAAATGACAAACTAGAATAATGTTACAAACGCTGAACACTAAGCCAAGTTTTTATCGACTGAAATCAATCCGAACCCATAGCTTGCAAATGCACTGATGGCTTGCTCGATAAACCGCTGTTCAATCTACCCATTGATTGTCACAGGCAATCATGTGAATAATATTCTTTATTATAAGAATTGCTTAGTAAAATATCAGTTCTTGCAAAAATCACAAGAAGAACAAAATGAAAAATATCTTAAGAAAATCACAGCTGAGATTTTCTTGCCAGCAACGGCCACTCAGACTTAATGATGACATGAACAGATATACTGGGAATGTTTGCACTGTCCCTTCCCCTGGGGCAAAATAATTAAATTCAAATTGAATTTTAATTTTACATCATTAGCCTCTGATTATTTAAGGCACTCATCACATCATCTGTTGAATATAATTTTCCATCACAGGCAAGGCAATATCCAGTTTGCAAAATAGATTTGCTCAGCCTTACAGGCCAATAGTATTATCATTATTTACAAGATCGTGTTTTAAGGGTGGTGCAAGGAGGGCGGGTTTGAGTGCTAGAGCATTTTCAGCTAAGAAAGCTCTAGTGTTCATAGAAATTAACTGCTCCTCTGCTGACTCGCTTAAGTTCATGGGGAACACTCTGCATCCTACAAGTTTATGAAATAAACAATTAAGTTACATAAAAGTAAAGTATATATATCTCTATATACACACAATTGATAGCTATAGCCGAATATGCTGTAATTTAGATCACTGAATGATCGAACAAAGGTTTTGATTGGCTATGTGCTTAGTTAATATTGATCTGGGAAAGGATTATTCACATTCTCCTCTGAATAAGCTGCTATAGTAAAGTGTGGAGAAATGCGTTTGGTTATTTTAAATCTGTATGCTGCCTATTTACATGTTGTTGGAAAACCGTCACATAGCTTGAAGTGAAGTCATGAATTCCAGACCCGGGTCTGCCATAGACATTTTCATTTCAACATCGATCACCAATATGAACGGAAGAGCAGTGAGCATGACCAACCGTGACATTGTTTCCTGCCAAGCTATTAATAAATGTACCTACTGATGAACCAATATATTTATCTGTAAAGAATATTGTTTTTTGTTTTTTTACTGGCTATAAAAAAAAAAAAAATACAAAAGAACTATTCACCATCTTCTCCATGTATTTGTTTAACAGTTTGCAGGCTAATAAATGACCCAATGACCCAAAAAAACAATAACATAGAAGTGCAAAAATCATTCCACACTTTGGAAAGTGTGGAAAGGTCCCTTGATTTTATATAAAGAACAATCCAGGATCAAGGCATAAAATATACTGCTTTATGGAAAACACAATTGAAATATTTTTTTCCCTATATATGTGCACTACAGGAGACTTTTATATATAAGATGTTTATTAGTTTAACAGGTCTGGATCAGTTTATTGAGTTTTTTTATATATTTTTATTTTATCATGCGATATTTACTTTTAATTTACTGTGTTTTTTGGTGATTAAAATAAATTTTAATGTATATTTATATAAAAGAAAAATGGAGAAAGGGACGCCTGATAGTGCAGTATTATTGGAAATATATAGCAATAATAAATTGTGGTAAATATTCTGCGTACTCAAGATAGGTGTAAGATAGGCACATCAGCAAGTGAACGACTCTTATCACCACCTCATCAGTAATACCAAGTCTTGGAATCTCCAAATAACAGATACCAAATCGGAGTAACATGTGAAATAAGCAGAAGCGCCAGAGATAGTGTAGTAGTTTATAGTCAAGGTGACCCAGTGATATAACACCAAAAGCTTATATGCGTACCAGATAGTTAAATATATAGAGGCTTATCTGTGTCATGTGTAAAATATGTACATATTCTGGAAATGTTTTTTAGATGTATGTAACATGATAGGATAGTTGAGTCAAGGATCACACCTAGGCAGCGACCTTGCGGGGTGGGATTTATGGTCATGTTGTCAACAGAAATAGAAATGTCAGGTAGGCAACTTCTGTTGGTGGGTGGGAATATTATTAACTGTTGTTTTTTTGTTTTGTTTTTCAAAATCTTTATTAAGATTTAAAAAAACAAAACAAAGAAAGAAAGAAACAGGACAAAACAACAAGTACATTGAACAATTGTATATGAACACAGAAAATGTTTCCTTCAAACTTTGTTATTTTATGGAAGTGGGAGAGGGTGTACGAGCAGAGGGAAAGAAAATAGGGATAGAGAAGGGTTGAAACTGGTGGGCAGAGGGGGAGATGGACGGAAGAGGAAAGGCGTAAAAGGGAGGAATAGACATTGAAATCGGAAAAATGCTAACAGGTAACATATGGGTATTAGTGTCCTAAATGTGTGTAAGACAAAGACCATCAAAATGGTAGCATATACCTCAGGGGAGGGCTGGCACATTTCAGCCTGGGTGGCAAGACTCGACTCAGCAGCCTATTTTAAAGGGAGAAAATGCAGGTTGCCCAGTGACCCAGCCCAAGATAGCCCTCTATGGGACTGGCCCGGAGGGGAGATGCCCCCCTGCTTCCCTGCACCCCCAGCCCCTTGTATACATGGAGGGTGCAGGGCCCAGCCTGGAGGATCCAGAGACTCAGAGTCTAGATCGCTGGTTGGTCCGCCGCTCCCACAACTTGGACCAGGGCAGGGGTGGATAGGCAGTTATGTTTTTCCCTAAGTTACCAAGGGGCCTAAACATGATCAAACTGTGAGATTTCTCATGTAGGCAATAGGTGATACTCTTCATACTTGCGATATGGCAGATATAATTCCAGAGGGCCTGCATAGAGGGGGGCGGGGGGGTCAGGGTTCTTCCAGTGATTGCCTGTCAGAAATTTTGCAGCCCCTAGAGTATGGGAGATCAACTTACTAGAGGGGGCACTCTCATCAGGTAGAGAACGACAGAGAGGGAAAGTCCATGGGTCCTTAGACAATTGCTATTCGGAGATGGAGTTAATGATCAATAGGACCATATTTCAGAACGAGACTATGCGTGGGCATGTCCACCGAATGTGGAGGGGCCACAGTTCCACCAACAGTTTACAGTGGATGTGGGAAACATCTTGGAGAGCCTGTCAGGCGTTTAGTACCACCTATAGTATATTAACTCAGTTTTTTTAGAGTTTCAGTTGTCGAGAGGACATCCAAGATGAAATATCAGAAAGACAGTCAGTAACACGGGACAACACAAATGGTCAAGAGATTGGGACAGATAAATGTGGGTATCTGCATAAGGATGATACTGAAATCCAAACTTATATATGGGGCTATTAGTTTTCCAAGAGAAGTGGTATAGAGAGAACAGCAGAGGACCTAGTACTGAGCCTTGTGGTACTCCAACTTATAGAGGAAGCAGAGCAGAGGTGGGTCCAGAGAAATTAAAACTGAAAGAGCAATTTGAAATATAGGATGAGAACTAGGATAGGACAGTGTCTTGAAGACTTAGGGATTGTAGCATTTGTATAAGAAAAGAGTGGTCAACAGTGTCGAATGCAGCAAAGATCCAGGAGAATTAGAAGAGAGTAATGGCCTCTGGTTTTAGCAGTGATCTCTGTGGAGTGTTGAGAGCGAAAGCCTGACTGAAGAGGATCCAATAGATTGTGAGGAAAGAAAGCGTGTGAGGCAAAGGTGGCGAGTGTAGGCAAGTCTCTCTAGAAGCTTGGAGGGGCATGAAAGCTGAGAGATGGGATGGTAATTTGAGTGAGTATTCAGGTCAGAATTATGTTTTGTTTTTCAGAATAGGAGTAATCAATGTGTGCTTGTATAATGACGGGAAGTCACCAGTGGAGAGAGAGATTACATATTTTAGTCAGAGATGGAATGAGCACAGGAGATTTTAATAAGTTAGAATCTAAGCATCTAGAGAGGAACTGGATGCCACAAGATGATAACAAGATTACAGAAGAATGGAACCGTACTCTTGATAATTGTTCCTTCCCTGTAATAAAGCTTTTAATTAGCCATAGAGAGAAAAAAAGTATGATCCATTGAACAAGAAGTAGAAAAAAATATAACATCTTCTAAAACCTTTTGTGACTAATCCAGTTATAAAGACAGAAAGATAAAAAAAAGATGAATAAGTACAAATAACAATAAGGAAAAAAAAAAAAACAATTCTGAGACAAAACTGAATATGAAAAGGACAAACAACATTGGACTAAGAAATTCTTTAGTCTGCTAACACGACTTATTTCTCTTCTATGTATCACAATGTTAGGTGGAGACATAATACAGAGAGAGAGTTCAATACGATATGGGAATTTTATGTATCTCATCTTGGAAATACTATAGAGACTGATTATGAATTGGAACAATCTGAGAAAAGGACTACCAGGCAAGTTTTAGATAAAAGATCAAATTTTTTTTTTTAGGGAATGGTCCCACCGCCCAACATTTTGGAAAGATCAGATCAGGTTTCGTATATTGATACAAGGATACCCAAAAACATTCAGAGACCCACAAATAGAGGTTGCAGAGGGGGAAGAAAAAAATTCACCAAAAGCCACAATTAGAAAATAATGGTGGCTTCAATTTGTCTTCTAAAGTTCTGACCCTATATGAATCAGGGTTCCTTGGTAAGGGCCTCATATTTGCTATGGCCTCTAAGTTACATGTATTTTATTTATTTGTCTATCTTAATAAATAGGTAAGAATCCTATGCTGTAATAGGTACTTTAACTGTAAGACAGTAAAACCAATAAAGATCACTTGCACTCCTATTTTATTGGATAAACAGAATTGGAATCTTTGTACTCTCTTGAGGTTCTTCTTAAGGAAAGTGCTGAAACTACAGATGACAATGTGAAATATATTTTACTATCAATCAACAATGTTCAGACTTTTGAAATATAAATCTGAATTCTAAAAGTTCTTACATACAGGCATTGTAACCGGCGACCTTGGAGGACTTTAGGAATCTATGTGTGAAGTCTAAAAAAAACCCTCTTAGAGATAGTTTAAGTAAACATGAAAGAGAAGCCATGAAACATTTAATAGCCAATAGCATTATTATAATTAAACCTGCATAAAAGGAGGTGGTGTTGCGGTACAAGATATAACTGATTATGTACTTGAGGCTTACAGGCAACTTACTAATAATACATTTTACTGTAAGCTTTCAAGTAATCTGACTGCTGAGTTTCAGAATAATTTAACACATTTATGGAACAAGCCTATTTCGATGGGACGATATCCAAGACAATGTATCACTTCATATTTTTTAGTCACTCTGTTATCCCCATATATTATTACCCAGAATTCACAAATCTCTCATACTTCCCCTTATTTCTGACGTCTGGTCCCTTACCACCAATTTATCACAGTATATAGATTATTTTTTACAGGTTTAAGTTGCAACTCTACGAACAGAGTCCACACTTTTTTTTTTTAACTAATTCAAGGATTTTACTGGAAAAAGAAATACCATTTCCTTACTTGTGAAGTTAAACCCCCTTTATAAAAAATATCGGACATCAAGGTGGGATTTCAGCAGTAAAGTATTTCCTACTGAAAGATGAAAATCTATAAAATGCAGCATGAATTTATTTTAGATTCTATTCTTTTAGTATTCCATAATTATTTTGTTTATGATTCTCAACATACTCTCAAACACTGGGCACTGCCACAGGCACTAGGTTTGCTCCAAGCTTTGCAAACTTATATATGGGACTATTTGAAGATCAATATGTCTTTCGAGGCAAATGAGCAGTTATATAGACAATCTGTTTTTATTTAGAATGGGGACTAACACTGTTTCTTAGAACACCTTAGCACCAACACATTTGGTTTAAACTTTACTAGCGCATTTAATTCTTCTAGTATTAATTTTCTGGATATAGCAATGTCGCTTACAGGCAGACTATAATCACAGAAACTGTCCAAAAGAAAGTAGATTGTAATAATTATCTATAGAGCAATCGCCTGCACATTTTGAAAGACAATATTCCTCAAAGTCAACTCCTGCGGCTTGGA